>NW_005434627.1:308899-332082 GCF_000315625.1 Guillardia theta CCMP2712
GAGAGAGAGGAGGAAGGAAGGAGGGGGGGGGGAAGGTGAAGGTTGTCAGGCAGTCAGTCAGTGCGGGATACAAGGGAGGGAAGGGAGGGAGGGAGGAGCGGGGAGAGTCAGAAAAGCGCTCGCGTGCTGACGGGACGATGAGGTAGCAGGGGACTGACCTCAACAAAGTGTTCGCACTCCTCCGATATCTTTTTGCGGTACATCGAGCCATCGTTGGGAGAGGTCGCGTAACAGTAGATCTCAAACCTGGAGGAAGCTGATCTCAACAGGGAGGGGGAGGGCAGGGCCACTGGAGGGAACTAGTTCACCTCGACTTGTCGTGAAATAGGAAGAGATTCTGAATCAGGTAGGAGAGAGGATGCTGCTTGAAATCGGACGAGACGTATCCAACCTTGACCCGCCTTCGCCTTCATGTCACTCAGGGTAGGAAAGAACAAACAACAACCTTGAGGGATTCCACTCCCTCTGCTCGCTGATGTCGAATTTTCCTCCTTCCCCTGTCTCCTTGTGATCTTCGACCTCCTCTCCAACCTGCTTCACTCACCCAACAACGTCTCAAGCATGTGGACAGATCGCTGTTGTGAGCAAGAACAAGAGCAAGTCAGCACCAGCCG
This sequence comes from Guillardia theta CCMP2712, assembly GCF_000315625.1. Classification (NCBI taxonomy): domain Eukaryota; class Cryptophyceae; order Pyrenomonadales; family Geminigeraceae; genus Guillardia; species Guillardia theta. The sequence continues at coordinate 309,514 of NW_005434627.1, forward strand.
CGTCCCCTCATGTTCATGTCAAGACCCTGGCTGCCTGCTTGGAGAAATGCGCGGCAATATCTCGGCAGAGCTCGACTAGTCCGTGCAAGCATCAGTGAAAGTCTGCGGACTCCTCGACCTCTCACCGCTGATGGGATAAGTTTCAGCTTGAAAAGGTTGCAGGCTGAGCTTCGGGCTGGTTGCCATCTGACGACAAGGTGAGAGAGGAGCTGACGCAAGTGATGGGAGCGAGAGGAACCTGCCTCCTCAACATCTTCGACAGCTCTCTCAAGTTCAGGTCCCAATGACTGCAGTCAAACCCACGTCACAGATTGCAGAGGCCTTCGCGTCCTGCTGCTCCTGCTACTCACCTCCAATCCGCTACTCGTCGTTTGAGGTTGAAATACTCCATGAAGAGCCTGATGGAGGGTCTCAACAGGGCAACCACCTCCTGTCACCCTGCGAACACCTCGGGTCCTCGTCATCCAGACGCCGAGCCGCTCGGACAACACCTTCGTACAAGAGTCAGGTTGACAAGGGACGGGGCAGATGTTCACGAACGTAGAGCATTGTCGAACTCGTCTTCCTCCACCAACAGACCAGCCTGTTTGGACGAAGAGCATGCGGGGTAAACATGCAGAGAGACCGAAAGATTGTTGTTACAAGATTCAAAGTCGCGTCGACAAACGTGGGTGCAAGGATAAGGGCAGTCTCGTAAGCCTTGCCAAGGATGTCATGTGGTGAGATGTTCAAGAGACGAGAGGAGGGAAGGGAAGAAAAGAAACCAAGGCAAGGCAGGACAAGAACTACCGACCTTCTTGGCCTCTGAAGTTGTCCCTCCTGTTCCTTTTGACGGGCGTAAAAGAGTTCCAAGGATGTTGTAACCTAAAATGAGATTAAGAGGCTCGGGAGGAAGTAAAGAAAGAAACTGAGACAAGAGCAAATGTAATCAACATCAGAAGGTCAAACAATGTCGTTGTTTCCACCATCTGCACAAATATCCATGTCTTCACGAACGAGCAGCAAATAACAAAATCGCACAATCACACATCTGAATCGATCAATCATCCTTACCATGCGCATAGTTCCCGTCAAGCTGGACTCCTCTGCGGGCAACTTCTATCGCTTCTTTGTCTCGGCCTACAGAAGCAAAACTCAGAAACCATCTCAAGAAACACAAATCGGCACAATTGAACAGCTGAACTTGCTAGACACAAATGGTGATCGTTATCATCATATCCAAATTCATACGTCCACAAATGTGCTTGTACAACTTCACATCTCCTGCACATCCATGGTCTACCTATCTCATGCAAGGCCGACGCTAAATTCCCAAAGGCCTGAGGAAGCGGATGCTTGGCGACAGCCTTGTAGTAAGACTCTGCAGACTGTCACTCAAAGTCCTGGCAAGTCACGACAAGAACCGATCGCCTCGTTCACCAGCCCCAGCGCTTTCAGCGAGACCCCCAAGTTGCTGTCGGGGGAAGGAGGGAGGAGAGTCAGAAGAAGTTGTAACATGTGAAGTCAAGGTGTGCAATGTACATGTAAGCGCCGGAAGATTCGGAGATTTCGGCTGATTTCCTGAGGTAGATGACCTTTGTGAAGGTTTCAGTGAGGCCGCTCCAAACACGGGAGTTCACTCCACACAGCATTTTCGTGTTGCTTCATCTGCTGGTAAACAGTCCCGATGTTGAAGTACGTATCAGCCGCAAGGGGGTCAAGTTGCACCGTCTGCAATCAAGGGTCAGGTCTTGTCAGATGCTTTCATCTCACTTTGAAGAAATTCTCGAGAGCTTTGTCGTAGATTCTGTTTGTCTCGTAAACATTCCCGATCCCATGATACCTGCACGCACACTCAGAGGTCCTCCTGGCCACAGGACCTCGACAAACTCACGAATGAGAGAAGTTCGGATTGTGCTCGAGGGATTTTGCGTAAGAAGCAAGAGACTGAGCGGGACATGTAAGGACGGGAGTCGCGAGCTCAGATTGTCTTGCAACCTTATCCCACTGCCGCAGGAAGAAGTAGACAAGCCCGAGGTTGAAGTGGATGGCGTAGTTGTCGCCCCCCTCCTACTCACAGTGATCAGAGCGTTCTTCCTCCCTTGCACCTCCTCTGAAGATTTCAGCTGAATGATCGACAGATCTTTCAAAGATGGAAAACAGATCTTTCAAAGATGGAAAACTTCCCCTATCTCCATCTTCCTTTCTTACCTTTCCCAGAGCCTCCAGAAAGAACTTCTCTGCCTCCACATACTTCCCCGCGTTGAGCTAATTCGTCACGTCATCTTGTATTGCATGCAGAGAAGGTGCGATAAAACATCTTACATGGTCCAAACCCATCTCCTGCAAAGTGCATCTCAACTACAGGAATGAAACATCATCTCATCATCACTTGTAGTTGCATGTACGTCTTTCCTGATGACTTGTTGGCCTTCACCTGCTCATAAACAACTCACCTGTGTTGGTTCACACAACTCACAACTTTCTCGAGACGGTTTCGAACTTGTTGAGCTTTCTGAAAGTTGAAAAATTGTGAGAACCAACAATTGATCATAGTTCAATGCGCCTGACATCCTGCTCCCCCTTCTCGCGGTACAAAGATGCCAAGTTCTCATACACAGCATGCAACTACAAGCTCGTCAGACAGTCCTGAGTACTCTGACGGGATTCCATCTCCTCACGTTGGGATTTGCTTGCAAGGACATCTCGTAAAACTTTCCTATCATGTCAGAAAATGACAAACTCTCAAGCAGCATGCTTGCACCTTGATGGCCTCATCATACATCCCCAACTGCACAACCATCACAGCAAGGTCCTTGAAGCATCATCCAATGACCTGATGCAATGTCGCTCCAAAGTTGGCCTGTAGATAGTCCAACTTCCAGTCACCCCGGCTCCTCTTCCCTCCTCCCCCCACCGCCTCCCCCTCCCCTTCCCCCTCCTCCTCCCACTCCTACTCATACTCCCCATTCTCCTCCTCCTTCTCCTCCTCCTCCTTCACTCACTTTCGCTTCAGCAGCGTTCGGGTGCAGCTGTATGGCCGTCTGCCAAGCATCAACAGCTTGCTGATGCAAACCTTGCAGCGAGAACGTGAGAAAAATGAGCTACATGCCGCGCCCTCGCGCGTTCACACCAAGTTTCATGAGCATCGGTGGGATCCTGGCGAGTTGATGGAGGTCAGGAACGATGTCGATCGACTACAAACACCCCAGTCACATCCTTGATCCATCTCAGATCCATGACAGCACGCCTGCTGACCTGCTGCACATCAAACATCTGCTGCCATGCCTCCACCGCATCTTGCATGTTGCCGTTCTCTTCGCTAGCCTGGACATGTCCGTCAATCTTGAACAGCGCTCCTGGTACGTTGAAGTTCCTGAGCTGCATTTTTCAACCACCCGATGACCTTGCATGCTCATCAGACATTGATACGAAGATCACGAGCTGCTCAGGCATACCTCCTCGCTCCTCTCTGCTGAATCTGCTGCTCTCCAGAAGCATCTGCCAACGGACCGTGAGAAGGAGATGGCAGACCAGGAATGCTGTCACGTAGCTGCCTGCTCCTTGTTCCCCGCCTGGTAAGCAAATCAACGACACCCCATCCTCTTCTCAGTGAAGGCAGAGCGCATGGACCTTCATAAGCTCAATCCCCTTGTTTCCTGCCAGGGCGTTTCAGGATAAGAGGCAGAATGTTGCACCGTTAATGGCAAGCACCGGTTTCGACGCTGCTCGAGGTAGAAGGCACGGGGCAGTCAGGAGGCTGACATGGCAAACGTCATCATATCGCGTTGAAGGCTGAGGACGAGGCACCTCTGCACCAACCCAACTCAAGAGCAGCAGGAGGAGCCATGGTCTCATCCATGCGGCCATGTATCTCATGGCTCCAGCAGTTCTCGCTCCTGGACCAGCCCTCCAGTGCTCATCTCGCATCTTGGAGCGCTGAAACATCACTCGCTTCCTCCCCTCTCGCTCTCCTCCCCTCTCCCTCCTGTCGTCGGGATCCTGCTTGATGCCGGTTGCAGCCGTTACTTTGCTAGTGCAAGTCACACCGTCACGGTGGTCACCGTCGGCCCACTGGCTTCCGGCCGGGCCCGTTCACCGGGACCGGTGGCAAGATCTTGCGCGATAATCCCGGAACGGCGTGACTGAGTCCGAAATCTTCTGTTGGGCGGGGCCGGAGAGCGCAGGGAGGCCGACGGGGCTGCCGCTGCTGTTGCCAGTAGGGATGAGTTATCGTGAAGTCACGGTCCAGAACAAAATCCTTTACTCAAACGGTTAACTTAAAAATCAGTACTACGGAACCAGCCCAGTCCAGGTTTGGGTGGAGAGGCCCGGGAGCCAGAGGTCGCCCACCGTGTCACATGATGTGTCGTAGTGTACTGACTTTACTCAAAGTTAAGTTAAAGTTCAGTACCAGGACTCGACTCGCGAGCCATGGGCGGTGCGAGGGTTGAAAATCTTCATGGTGACTTAACTCAGTCTTAGTGAACCCTCCCAACCACCCCCCACCCCTGCTTCCTTCACCCCCACCATGCAATGTAAGGATATGTACCCCCGGGCCCCTCTTACACATCCTAGCGTCAGATCGTTGCACCCCTACCCCTACATCCGCTACGGCTGCTCAGATAGTCGCAACTACCCCACATCCCTGTACCCCCTCGCCGTGGCTGCCTGCTTGTGAAGGAAGAGGAGAAGAAACGATGGCAGTGACGGGAGAGGAGAAGAAAAGATGTTAGCAGAGAAATCAAACTGATTGACAAGTTTTGAACCATCAGATTTGATACCTGTCACTAGCAGCTCCTCACAGTCGGGTTTCTTACACTCAGTCTCCTGTTTTGAGTGGTACAACTGATGTCAACTATTGATTGTTGTCATTGCATAGGTATGGCGTCTGTTTTCATCGGAGTAAAGCACGGGAAAGGCAAGAACAGACAGAAAGATGTTCGCCAAGACATGCTCCTCGCGCTTCCAGATGATCAAGACCATGTGCTCGACATCAACTTACAGCGCAAGGCGATGAGGTGCGCTCTTCTCTTGTCATGTGCAAGTGCGCCGTGAGAGGTGTTGGTGGCAGCAACCTGGGCGCTACCTGGCAGGGAAGACGGATGGTGGTGACGGAGGACAACATTTGTTTCGGGAAGCTGACGGGAAGCGACATGCTGGACTACATTCCTCTCCTGGAGGTTGACTCTATCAGTCGTAAGAATAGCTTGCACCCCGAAACCGTTAAGTCCACACTGCTCCCTTGCTCGACATCCCTGAGAACAAAAAGTATCAAGGCTCGGACAGGATTTTTTCGCATCGCGTCGTCAGATACTGTAGTAGAAGACGATGAAGAGAGTCTAAATGTCTTCGCCATCTTGACAGCAGAGAACGGTCACAACTCAGGCCGATCAACAGTCTTGGCGATAGAAGACCAGGCGGAGTACGAGCGAGTCATCAGCATCCTAGAAACTTGTGTCAGGAAGCGGAAGCAGAGAGAGATGGATCATATTGACAACACCTTCATCAAAAAGTGCCAGCACAGAGCAAGAGACTTCTATGACGGGATGGTATGCCAGTCCATCGTTGGAGTTTTGATCGTTGCTTCATATGTCAATGCGCTGGTGAACGCTCAAGTGATGCCGGAGCCAGGCTCTTCCTCTACTCATTTCTTCTATGCCATGGAGTGGGTTTTCAACATCAGCTTCACCATCGTAAGGTAGAGCCAGCATGAGCATCGATAGTTGATAGTTACCGTAGGACCTGATTTTCAACGTTTTCGGTCATTTTTCCTTGCAATTCTTCTATGACGGATGGAACTTGGGAGGTACGAGAAGCAGGTGCTGGTCCACCTACCTCCTCACCGACTGCTGTTGGCAGACATAGTTGTCGTTGTCGTCTCTCTCATCTCTCAGTTCGTAGACGGGATGATCGGCGTTAGCGTCCTGCGACTTGCCAGAGTCTTCAAGATGATTCGACTCTTCAGGTCTGACATTGTCGCCTGCACGAGATCTTCCAAGGGACTGACCGGTCGATAGGAAACTGACATCGCTGAGGATCATGATAAACGCGCTTGTAGCATCAGGTGTGCAGGTTGATAGGCATGAGGCCTGGGACTGAGTGCGAGTCTCGTCAGCCATCCCCGTCATCAACGCGCTCTGCATCTTGTCGCTTGTCACTTCGATCTACGCTATCATAGCGACGAACCTCTTCCATGAGGTGCAGCCGGAGTTCTTCGGGGGCTTCATGAGATCCATGTTCACGGTGAGGAGAGGAGGGTGTAGCGTGTTGCTGAGCTCGCTGTAGATGTATCAGATCTCGACTGGAGACGCGTGGGGATCTGTCATCGCAAGATCCATCCTCAACTATGAGACTCATTCCGACCTCTACAACTTTGGGGTGAGGCTGAGCGGGGTCGGTGGAGAGGTATTGACGACGAGGATGCAGGTTGGGTTTTTCTTTATCTCGTACATGCTGCTTGTGGGGATGGTGGGACCATCGGTCTAACTCATGTGACTTAATTGAGCTCGCGACAGGTCCTGATGAACATCGTGGTTGCGGTGCTACTTGATGAGTTCATCACCATGGTAGAGCAAGAGAAGAATGACAGGAAAATCAACGAGAAGTTGGAATTGGTAAACGATTCTTCTCTTGCATCTCCTTGCTGACGTCTGAGCAGGCCAAGCATGGTCAGCAGAATCTCACCGAACTTCCGCTGGATCCTCTGCTCGCAAGTCTGGTGGAGTTTGCTACCATCCCCGAGCTGTCAAACAGGATCTACGCTCTGTACCAGGTGAGGCATCGCAAGCTTGTCAGGCTTGAGGACTGAGAGACTGGGTCAGCGACTGGACCTGGATGAGAACGGCTCGCTGTCGCTTGACGAGATTAACTTGGGGCTCAAGAAGCTGAAGCTCCCTCGCCCCATCCACCTCACACACGAGGATTTCGACATGCTCACCATGGACAGAACCCTCCTGGACGAGGACGGAGAGCTCACGCCCCAGGCCTTCGAGCAGATGATGCTCGCAGAGCTCGACGGCTACGTCAGGAGGAAGGTCTGCTTGCTCGCACCGTCCTGTTCTGGGGTAGCCGCTTGACATTGGCGCAGATGATCGCATCGATCGACGCGATGGAGGACGAGAACACAAAGGAGCTGCTGATGGGGATCAAGATGAACCTCTCGACTCTCGATCGCTTCCAGCAGTCCATGGACAACAAGCTCAAGAACCGACGGCTGCAAGGTCGCAAGCAGATCCTGACTCGCCTCTTCCGTTCCTCCCTCTACATCTCCTTCCGCGAGTGGAAGACTGTCGCCTTCGAGCTCCACGAGCCCGGCAGAGTGAAGGAGATGCAACAAGAGGAGGTGGAGGAGAGCAGCCGGCAAGCGCCTCCTGCGAGACGAATGTCGCTGTCTCAAGCAATGCAGACCCGCCTCGACATGCTGGAGATGAGGGTCCAGACCCAGCACAAGAGCATCTCCAACCGTCTCAACGAGCTGGTGAGCATGAACAAGCGCCTGGATCAGTCGCTCAGCAAGCTCGTGCTTCACCTCCTCCACCACGATAGAGCCGGCCACGCCTCCATGAACCCGCAGAAACGCGCAAGCCTTGTGCAGACAAGCGACCTGTGTATCCTCCCACACGCGGGGAAGAAGGACCACGCTCACGGGGAGCGCAGCTTGCAGGAGGAGGTGAAAGGGGTGAGAGACTCGGTCAACCTCCTCAACCTCCGCGAGAAGTTCGCGACCATGCCTCGAGCTCTGCACAGCTACGAGGAAGACAAGGAAGAGCTCATGGTCAAGATCAGCTCCTATAGGTCCAGGTACTCGCACAACGAGGACCCCGTCATCTCAGCTTACGCCGACATGACTGGAGGAAGCGTAAGGAGGACGAGAAACAGTCAGGAGGGCGAAGGGGGGAAAGAGGCGCAGGAGAAGAGCGCGAGCGAGGCGAGCGAGGAAGACACGAACAGTGATAACACTGGCAAAAGAGAGAAGAATAACAAATCGGGATGATGATTAGCAGCGATACCAGAGAGGTAGCTATCTACATGCGGCTTGTCGGTCATTGCCGACGCTTTTTGTGTCTTGAATGGAGAGATTGTTCGCTTGTCAGTTGCGATGGGAGAATAGAGTTGTTGCGTTTAATAAAGTCTTTTGTTATATCCGCCTGAGTGCAATGAATCTTGCATGCTTGTCAGCTGCAAGAAGCATAAGTCTCGGCAGAATTGGTCTGCTGGAGTTGTGTTGTTGTGAGTGTTCACAATGTTTCTATTTTGCAGTCAAGTGAAGAATGCTTCAACAAATTTCACAAGCGTGCTTGTTGGAGATGCGTTGGCACAACTCAGGCACCCCTACTAGAACTCTTGATGAGTACAATCGAAATCCTCGTGGCCGAGTACTCAAGGACTCATTCCTTTGCCCTAACCAACTAGTCGGCACCTCTCCTCGCTTTTCTATTTGCTGGCTGTCGTGTAACACCTTCCACGGGTGCACCTGATGACTTGTTTTTGTCTTGTACGTTATTCTGATACCCTCTAACGATACAAACAAAGATAGATTTCCATCTTGAAGCACCATGGTTCGTGAGTGAAAGGTTCTGTTGGATCAGAGGAGCATCAGGTTGTTCAAGTACACTCGTAGTAGATAAACGCTTGGGGGGTCCCTGGTGTCGTTCAACTATGGAATGATATCTGTATCGCCGAGACAAACAATTCTGATGGTGAAGTTGCTTGGTTTCGGATTGAGCGACGGAGGTATACATCCGAGTATGGTGAAAACAATATCCGCATCCCTCCTCTTCTGTCTCACGTTCCCGCACGCCGACGCTGTTCGCAACCTCCCAATGAAGGTACAGTGGTACAGCATGTTGTTTGTTCCTTGGTCTTGAGGTGCCTCAAACTGGCCTTTGATCATCACTTCACCGATGTGTCCTGATAGCATCTTGGTGACTCAGAAAGCCAACTTCTGGTGCTTCAACAGTGTCATCCGATCGTTGAGTGCTCTCTACAGGCCTTTACTCAAAGTTGAGTAGTGAGAAGCTATCTTGCGAGAAAGAAGTTTAACTTAACTTTGTCCTCGTACTGATTTTTAACTCAACTTCACGTTGAGTAAAGGTGGATTTCGCGAGCCCCGCCGGGCCCGGTGGGCCCACTATCACCCGGCGCCGCGGCCACCACCGTGAGTTCCGACTCGGAGCCTTACAAAGACTGAAGTTATTATTATATGAATAGACAAGTTCTTGCTGTCCTGATTTGAAACTTAAGACATGCACTGAGGCGGGCGCGGAATGATCAAACTCACTATCTTGAGTCGAATTCCCAGCACTACTGTGGCCGATGGAGATGCACGAGACTGGCTTAGCAGAGGCGACGAGACGGAGGAAGCTCATGGCAACCAGCAGCCATGCAGATCGACTACATAAGGTTTCACTGATGCCAAGAACACTTGCCTTGCTCGTCATACTCGCCCAGCTCGTCGTTTCAGCCAGTGCTGAGAGCAAAGTGACATGTGGAGACTGCACGTATGTCGTTCTCAACAACGGCACCTTGACGAGACTCGCTCCGTGCGGGTCAGGTTGCTGGTCGTTGTACTTGAGCTTCAAGCAGATTGCTGAGATCTCAGACCCCCGGGTCTTCCAAGGCCTGACTGAGCTGCGCATGCTGTCCATGTACGGAAACACTCTCAGCAGTCTACCAGCAGGGCTCTTCGACGGGCTTACAAGCTTGACCAACCTCGGTATCTCTGGCAACCAGCTCCAGACCCTGCCCGCCGGGCTCTTCAACAACCTCACCAGCCTGACGTCTCTCGATCTCTCCTACAACAGTCTGCAGTCTCTTCCCGCCGGACTCTTCGATCCCCTCGTGCACCTGCAGTCTCTTTCCTTGCAGCACAACAAGATCGCAAGCCTCCCGGCAGGACTCTTCGACTCTCTCTCCCGCCTGCAGACGCTTGTGCTCTACGACCTGCAGATGTCGCAAGTACCCAGTGGTCTCTTCAACAGCCTCCCGAGCCTGCAGCAGCTCTACGTCTCGACCTTGGACTCCGTGCAATGCGGCGGGTGTACCTTCACGGTCAGCAGCGGCGGGGAGCTGACGCGGCAAGGCAACTGCAGCACGGACTGCGTCTGGTATCTGCCCTTGTCATCGCGGGGGATCAAGTCGCTGACGGGGAAGGCGTTTGAGGGGATGACGGGGCTATGGCGGCTTGACCTGTCGCAGAATGATCTGACGGAGATACCGGGAGGAGCTTTCGACGGTCTGACGCAGATGTACGACCTGTCTATCAGCAGCAACAAGCTGTCTACTCTGCCGTCAGGGATCTTCGACCAGCTTGCAAGCCTGACCTACCTTGATCTGGAATCGAACATACTCGGGAACCTCGAGGCAGGGGTTTTTAAAAACCTCACCAACCTTCAGGTTTTGATGCTGCAGAGCAACAATCTGTCATACTTACCCCCAAGCGTCTTCGATCCCCTTTCCCGCCTACAGACGCTTGTGCTCTACGACCTGCAGATGTCGCAAGTACCCAGTGGTCTCTTCAACAGCCTCCCGAGCCTGCAGCAGCTCTACGTCTCGACCTTGGACTCCGTGCAATGCGGCGGGTGTACCTTCACGGTCAGCAGCGGCGGGGAGCTGACGCGGCAAGGCAACTGCAGCACGGACTGCGTCTGGTATCTGCCCTTGTCATCGCGGGGGATCAAGTCGCTGACGGGGAAGGCGTTTGAGGGGATGACGGGGCTATGGCAGCTTGACCTGTCGCAGAATGATCTGACGGAGATACCGGGAGGAGCTTTCGACGGTCTGACGCAGATGTACGACCTGTCTATCAGCAGCAACAAGCTGTCTACTCTACCAGATCATATCTTCGCAAACCTCTCCAGCCTCTACAATGCTGATCTCTCTGCCAACGCACTTGCCTCCCTCCCCGCCCGGCTCTTCGACGGCTTGACGCAGCTCAGCTACGTCGACCTCGATGGCAACGCCTTGACGAGCTTCCCCGCTGACAGCCTCGTCGACCTCCCAGCTCTCCGCCAACTCAGCCTCGCTGACAACCGCATCGCCTGCATCCCTCCTACTGCCTTCGCCGCCCTGCCTGCCAGCTTTGCTTTCAACATTACGGACAACCCAGTGAAGTGTGACCGGGGGTGGCCGGCGGGGGTGCAGACGAGTCCCAGTCTGCCGGCCTGTGCTGGGCTGTCGGGGGACGGCTTCCTGGCCAACTGCAGCTGTGGGGTCGGGTACTACAGCCAGACGAAGGGAGACTGCGTGAGGTGCAGGGCGGGGACGTACAAGGAGACGGCGGGGGAAGGGAACTGCTCGGCGTGCGGGGAGGGGCTGTGGTCAGAGGCGGGGGCATCGGCATGTAGGACGGTATCAGCTGGCAGCGCAGGAGGGATAGGAGTAGGCGGTGGCCTCTCTTCTGTTTCTCATAGCAATGGTACAGGGCAGCTTTCGGACGCTTCTCAATCGCGAGTCGTTTCAGGTTGCTCAGTGATGTTCACGATATGTTGCTGTGCTGTGTGTTTGCTTATGGCATTTTGAGACTTGAAGACCACATTCTCGGCATCACCTACAACGTTTAAACTAATCATGTTCTCATTCTTAAGGGCATCTCTCTCGACATTGATAGGACGGAAAGATACTTGTTTCATGTGCTTCCTCAGCCCTTTGAGCTTGTCTGCTTCGTATCAGCTACAAATGCTTCTACTTGCATCAGATAAGATTGGGAGAGAGGTGGCGGAATGTCAATGAGATCGAAAGATACGATGGGATTGATGTTTCCCAGCTGCCCGTCGTCTACTTCCAACCAGACCAGAGAGGCGAGCAAAGAAGGAGGGATACATGAGCCATGAGCATGAGACCAGACATGCCTACACTTCTCGTTGCTGTCGGTTGTTTCTCTTCGTTCTTGTTTTTGTTTGCTTGTTATTCTGTTGTTGGAATGAAACTGCAGGGTAGAGTGAGAATAATGCTGAATGAAATCGCTACTGGTATTCAACGTACAACTTTATTTACACATTATCTACTTACATGGTCTTTGTTTCGTATTTACATCTCTCCCTTTCCGACGTCGCCTCTTGTCACCAGTTGGTGCCAAAGAAATCTTCATTCACAAACTTGTTGTTGACTGCAAGCAAAACTTGTTAACAGTAACCTCGTCATCTTCGTACATCACGAACAATCACGACCCGCCTCAAACAACATCGCTCATCAGGCATGTAGTCCAACTACAACACCTGTATTCATCCCTGATGCCAAGATGGCCGTTCTAGCTGAGCTTTCCCATAGACCATTCCGAAGAGAAGAGATCGAGCACGAAACAAATGTCTGCGTAACATGATCACATCAAGTCAAGGTTCGCTCTATATATCACCCCTCTTCCTCTTCCTTCACTCAAGGTAGAAAGTAAGTAGTCGCCGTAAGAAACCTTTCGGCCCGTCACCAACAACGATCGAGCTAACGATGCTATTACCTGACACTCCTCGAGGTAGACTGCTCCTCCTGCCTTGTTCCCAAAAGAGAGAAAGATTTGACAATGCTGCAACGAACACTGTTCTGCAGCAACGTCAAGGATCAATCACGTTTAGATGGTTGAAATCCGAGCAGTGTTAGCAAATATGATGATGTTAGCAATCACGACGGCAATGCATATCAGAGAAGCACATGACGGATTAGATGAGAAAAGGAGAGAAGAAGAAACGATAAGGAGGACGAGGGGGGTCATGAGCAGATAGGAAAGACAAATCAATGCATCATGACGATTTTTTCTCACCGAGCACAGCAACTGCATTCCCGCCGACATGAACACCAAATTGAGCTCTGTCTTGCCAAGATGACGAGAATCTTCATCCCCATCTCACTCTCTGAAGCAACAACCTCACACTCACCTTGACTCCACCGGCTCCTTGCATTTCCCCCCGAAAGAGCAGTTCTTCGCCATCACGTTCGCCTGGATGGCAGGTGAGAGAAAGACTCGACTCTCCACATCTTAAGTTTGACATCATGACACAAGACATTCACTTTCTCTCTTGCCCTCTCACTCCCATCCCAACCCTCACTGTCCGCCTGCATGGCACAACCTGATTTTCGCATTGCAGGGCGCTGGCATGTCCTCCCATGGTGCATGAGACGTCGCAACCATCGAGCCTCCACCTGTCGTGTCCTTCAGTCCCTCGTGGCGCTTCTAGTCCGGCATGTTGAAACCTGCCCGATAGGATGGACAGCCCCGACCCCCAAGAACTCCTGATGGCAACGTTTGAGATGTGCCCCAAGGGTCCCTGAGCTGCTCGTCTCTGCCTCCCTCCTCTCAGTATCAATCCGAAGTGAAACACGACCGATTGCTCTCCCTACAAGAACGTCACGTACATTAACTTCACCTCACTATTCCCCGACCGCAATGTTCACCCCCTCTGGAACGACCACCGACTGCGTCTTGTTTCGTGCTGTCAGCGGCATCAGGACACGAGGGACAATACGCATCAAGAACAACATCGCGTGAAGTGATCTCCTCCTCGCACACGAATTGTTTGCCCGCAGAAAGCGACTTCAAGCGCGTCTTCGAGGTAATGGTGCTCCTCCGGGACCAACACGTCCGTCTCGATCACCTTCTGCTCACCGTGTGACAAGACATGCCCTACGATACCAGCTGTCACCTGCATGATCGTCGGGAAGAGGTCCTCGAGCTCATGAAGAGAGGAGGATGCGCCTAGTCGGGGGTGACCTGCCTCACTCTCAGCCCATTCAAGCAGCCGTGACGGGACGAAACTGCAAGGGCTGGTGGGCAAGCTGCTCTCAAGCACCGGCAAGCCCCATCCTTCCTCCTCCTTCCTCACATCTTTCTACCTGCCATGGCCAGAGCCATCGCGCTTGTTCGCCAGCTCTCGGAGCATCGCCGCCATTCCGGCCGCTCCCGCATCACGGCATTTGAGACAACAACAACACGGGTAGGGGTGTACACAAGTAGGGGTCCTTTGGCCTGTCATCCTCTATCAAAACTAGGGTGGAGGGTTATGTTTACAGGGGTAGGCTTTAATTGGTGAATCCCCTCAAATGCATGTAGCGACATGCGAGAGGAAGGGAAAGCGGAGGAGGGGGAGGAGGGCAGAGGAAAGAGCAGCAGGGGAGGGGAAGACAGGCAGAAGTTGACAGCACACGGAAAGACAGCAGGAGATGCTGAAGTGACTTGCAAGAGAAACATCTCTAGTGAGCTTGCAACTGCGTATAGATGAAAGTTGGTTCCTGCCAGATACGACAGCAGCTAGTGAGAGGAAAGCGAAGCATACAAATGCGAGCTTGATCATTATCGTCTGACTGACATGAAGTACAGTTTGAACAACAACCACAACTGTCAACCAAGATCGCAATGTGTCATCGCGAAAATCAGACTAACGAGGGTCAGTGCTAGTAACCCAAAGTCGACTTGGCTGATCTGTTGGGTGCGCAGACGATCCATGCATGGCCAACCCGAGGCCGCAGCCTCCTGCATCTTCAAGTGACTTCAAGTCTCTCCAATCCAAGAGCGAGGCAACAGAGCTCCTTCAAAGACTCACGTCCATCTTCCCGGAGTCGCAAGTTGTCGTTGAGACAAACATTCTCGCTGTGTTGACCCCTTGCAACGTGCAGGACTCTCAGTTTCACTGGGCTCATCCCGACGAGATATCAGTCGCACATCACAAGACTCTGGTGCATGAAGAGCACTTGACGAAAGTCTTGCAGGTGTCTGTTGTTGGATTGCCCGGAAAGGCCCTTACTGACGAAAGACTGGCAGGAGAAACATGGAGGGTTGGAAGTGAGAGTAGAGAAGAGCGTTTTTCTTGAGAGGTGACGCATTTATGTTCTATCACCTCGTGAAGGTACTTCAGAAACGTCTACGCACGCAAGATCTTTCTTGTTTCCCCCGACGGAACAACCGTAGCCCATGCCATCCTCCTGGCGTTCCTCGATCGGCTTCCTGCTGCTGTGGGTGAAGGGGTGCGGGAAGAGAAGGTGCCCTTCGGGAGGCTGCTGATGCAGGTGAGAGCAGACGTGCGTGCGATGCTCCAGCTGAGAAGTTGAGCAGCACGTCTCTGAGCGTTGTGTCCACCTCATGTCTTGCTGGCACGTGGAGCTGGGAAGGGACCTGGAACCCCACCTGTGCAGTCAGGTGAGGAAGAGATGGAGAGATGAAGGGGATGGATCCGATGAGAATGTTGCAATGTCAGGCTCATCGTCGCACAAGCGGTCGAGTCGTCACCATCGAGTGTGCGGGGAAGGTTGTGAAGTTGATGCTTGTTGCATTGCTATTGTTTGAGCTTTCTGCTTGTCGAACAGGTGGCTGCTGAAGTGCTCGAGATCTTACGTGTAGAATGAAACACTCGTTGGACCTCTCCCTTGTTCATTCATGTCGTGTTTTTATCCTTCTCTCATTCGCTCCTCGACAACGCGCAGCTGTTCTTGCAGTGTCTTCTCCTTCTCTTTCAACATGGCGAGTTCTTCCAGCTCTCGTCTAGCTGACTGCATCATTCTTGATCAATCTACCTCACAGACTGCCGTTAGCGCAACCTGAGGTCTTGTCGTTTTGTTTGCGTCAACATCCCCCCGAGAAAAATTGCCCTCAGTCAAGCTCGACTGCCCTGAACCGCCAGGTAGCGAGTCAAAGTCTACAAGAGCTCGGGAGGTTGACATACCTTTCCAAAGGCGGAGTGATTCAACTCTGTTTGCTATGTCAATCTGACAAGAGCAAAGCTTCCGTCGAAACTCATCCGCTGCCTCCGCGAGTCGCTTTTCGGCAATCCGCTCCTTCAACAAATATTCTACAGCCTGACAATTTCCAAGTTCAGCAAAGCACTTGTAGCCATCTTGAAATTCATCATTGCAATCGTAGCATAACGGACACATTTGTGTGAAAGGTTAATCAATGGATCGCATACCAATGAATGTTGCAGGCCTTGGGACCCTTTCAAGCGTTCCACGTGAGCTGTCTTTCGCTCGATGGCGGTTCTGAGTCTTAGAGCCTCTTCTCTTGACTGTTTGAGCTGCCCGAGTATTCTCATATCTGGCTGCACCTGAAGCTTCACGTATTCCTCTTGTTTCTCCAGCAGACTCAATCGAGACCGCATATCCTCGAGACTCCCCTCGCTCTCTAGCAGCTTGCTCTGTCTCCATGGATCTCCCGTAGATGTTGATGTCTCAGCTCCCTCAGTTATCAGATCCTCAGTCCCTCCTCGATCTAGACGCGATCTTTGCTGAGAAATCGAAGCAAGGTTCCTGCCATAGAATAAGCTGGGACCAAGCTTTCAACTCCAACCTGGAAGCAGCGTGAAGAAGTTTCTCTTCTGCTTCTACCAACCTTGCAACTTCACTGCTGTCCCATAGCCCACTCGGCGATCCCCAATGCACTAAGGCAGCTCCACCCTGTTCCTTCTCGCCTTCTTCGCTTCCCTCCGCCGCCATTACCCACTGGCTCAGCAGCGACCGCAGGTGTGGCGGACCAGAGATTGCCCGAGTCACTGACGGCACTGAGCAGTCACACGTCCCGGGCCCCGGCAGCAGGTGGCAGCGACGGTTTAGAGCTGTGACCTGCCAGTTTTAAATTTTGAGGGATGATATGAGGTCACGACTCCAAATTTTAAGGTCATGGATCGCCTCATCGAAGAGTCGTATTGAATCGAAAACATTTCTTTTCGCTCGGGCCCCTCTAGACCCTCCAGAATGACACACCCCACATATGACAGAGGAAAGTACCGGTACCTATGAGTGCTCCCCATGTGGCGATGACCTCCAATCCCATCACGTCTATCACCCCCACCAATCAGCAACCCCTCCCATGACACCCAAATATCAAGACCACCCCTACTTTGTACTCAAATCACCCACCTCATCCTAGTCAAGGAAGAACCCCTTGCACTCTACCACCCAACTCGAGAGTCGTCACCCCCATTCACATTTTCAACCGCCTAGTTCCACTACCGATGGCTAACCCCACCCCTTCGCTGTGAACCCACACCAACCCCACCCATGTCTTTTCCTTCATTTTGCTGATATATGACCGGGTTATTTTGGGGTACCCCGCCGTGTGGGTATGTACCACCCTCGTCCAATAGAGGCATCGACTTTCATCTCTCCCAGCCACCACCCCACCTTTGTAGAGATAACCCCATAACCCCCTTCTCATCTCATCCTGAGCAGGATCAATTCCAACCTCCTTGCCCTCTATCTCTATCAATTCTCAAGTGATGTATTAGTACAAATGGGTGTTCTCCTCCTCCCCTATCATCAAGTCATGATGCCACATACCCCCACCCCCTTTAAGCTCAAGTCTTCCACCCACCCAGACGTCATCTTTGCAAATCTGAGTTTGCACTCCATGGTCTGTGACTGCGATTTTGAAGGGGTAGGGTGATCCATGATGAGGGTATCCCAGAAGGTACGGGTAGGTCGATGCAAAGGGGGTGGGTGATATTTTTGAAGTTCCTTCCCCACCCGTACATAGTATCAATGAAATCTTGTTTCAATGTGGGGTACTCAGTTGAAATCCAGGGGTAGTAAGTCAATATTTGCTAGGAATGTAGGGGTAAAATTTCAATTCGACAGAACATCAATAGGGTGGGTCATCAGGAAAGGGGTGGGGGTGTCGGTAGGTCGGGGGGCGGAATATAAGCAGGAAGACGCCTAGAGGTGACATCGTACGCTCTCCTGCTCCTGCTCCGTTCCTCTGCAGCCGTATACCTCGTTCCTCGCCACTATCATCTCCCTCTCCTCGTATCCATCTGCTCATTTCTATCCTGCCGAATCTCCTTCCCTCCGCCTTCGAGCTTCGTTCCATCGCTCAAATTTCTTCGTAGTTCAATCCATCCCTTGGCTGGGTCCCTTACTTCCGATTCCGTGGAACTCTGTTTGTCCGATCGAACTGATTGATCTCCTCACAATCATCCTACTTCGTACAGCTTCTCATCATCTGATTACTTTGAAAAACATCTTACCTGAACCCATCTGATACAAGTACATTGCTACTGAACGAAAGGAGCATGTCTTCGATCGAATTCCAATTCCCAAAGGCCCAGAGAAGGCTGGAAGAAGCTCAGGAGCAGCTTGAGGCTCAGAAAGAAGCCTTGCGCCGAGCTCAGCAGATTGTGCATGACAGAGAGCTCGAGCTTATGCAAGCAGCCGTCAAGGATGGCGTTGTTGCGACTACTGCAACAGCTGCAACTGTAGCTTTGAACCCCGCGACTGCAGCCAAGGTGCTTTTGACCTGCGTCACCTGGGAATCTCTCTCGACTGATCTCTTCTCAGGTTGGTGCAGCTTCTATGGGAGTAGCAAAGACGACGACGATCGCAGCTCTTGGTTGGAAGCAGCACCTTCTCGCTGGAGGAATCGCTCGTGGGGTAGCTGTCAGCACCCTATTTCCTGTGGATTCGATCAAAACGAAACTTCAGGTGACGCCGTGACGCTGTCCTTGATCATCCTGTGGTGACGCCATAGGTGTGTGCAGGTCGGCCAGAAGATTTCTTGGAGGCTCGACAACATTGGGGTAGAGCATTTCTCAGGATTCAGAGCTGCAATCCTCGGACAGGTAGACAGCAGCACGGGGTTGTCAACGCAGCTGACAGTGTACCTCAGATTCCCTACGGCATGCTCGTGTTTGGGACGTATGAAACCATGAAGGCCAAGGTGTTTGCCAGATACCCCGACGCTCCCAAGCTTCCTGTTTTCATCGCCAGCGCGGTGGTGGGAGACTCAGCGGGAGCGATCTGGTTGACACCTTCGGAGATCGTGAAGCAGCGAATGCAGTCTGGTCAGGCTAAGGACACTCTCTCCGTCATCCGCTCAATCTACGGCAAGTCAGGCATCAAAGGCTTCTATACTGGTTTCAGCGGCATGCTCGCTCGCGATCTCCCCTTCCGAGCACTCCAGCTGCCCTTGTACGAAGTAGCTAGAGAAGCATACAGCGCAAAGTACTGCGCGCCCAAGGGAAAAGTAATTGCTCCCCATGAAGCCATGCTGGTTGGAGCGTCGGTCGGCATGCTCGCAGCAGGCGTCACGACTCCCTTGGATGTGGTGAAGAGCAGGATGATGGTCGGGGCCTCATCAGGGCAGAGTGTCATGCAAGTCGTCAGGAACATTCTTCAGGAAGGAGGAGTACGCGGACTCTTCTCAGGAGCCCCACAGCGGGTGAGATGATGTGCATGCACAGTGAGCCCGATGATGATGATGATGATGATGATGATGATTGAGGTGGAGATGATGACGATGTAGATGAGAGTGTGTATGGAGATGGTATGATGATGAAGAAGAAGATAGGGAGAGATGATAATATGGAGAGAATGATGATATGGACATTGTTGTGTTCGCACAACTCTCTTCAAGCTCTTGTACTGATGGTACATTGACAGGTTGGCTATCTTGGGCTTTCAAACGCCATCTTCTTCATCATGTATGAGTTTGTCAGAGGCTTGATGGCTGGCGAGACGCCAATGCCTATGACCAGCGCATAGTCCTCATTGCTCCCTCCTCTCTTGTATTTTTTGCCATTAATGAATCTCCGCCCGTTATCTCCATTCTTTGTCTCCTCCTCCTCCTCCTCCTCCTCTTCATCCTCCTCCTCATTCTTTTCCTGCAATCCTCTTGATAAATGCCCGAACAGCTTCGACCGGGCTGTCATGACGTGAGAAAGTGTTTCCTCCCCTCCCCTCCCCTCCCCTCCCTCCCGCTTCTCTCCCCTCCTCACCTGTCTTTGGTGTCCTGCACCACTCCCTCTTGCAGTTGGTTCAGCTTCTGAAGCGACTCCCTCTTGCCGCCCTGGATGGGTCGATGCGCTCCCTTGACCATGCGAGCTCCCCTGAAGCAGCTGTGACGACCTCGAGGGAAGAGAGGAGGTGGAGGGAGGGGAAAGCCTGGGAGGACAGAGGGAGAGGAAGGGAGGACACTCGAGGAGGAGGAGGAGGGAGGAGGGATGGCCAGCAGAGGAGGAGCAACCTTCGCTCTTGATCGTGGGAAAAAGCTCCTTCCTGCAGCCGCATCTGCTCGTACTTGGCTTTCGTATCCTACAGACCCGCATGAGACGCAGACGACGAGATCAACGTTTGAAGGCAAGGAGACGAAGCAGCAGAGCAGCACAGGAAGTGGTAAGGAGAGCGAAGGCGAAGAAGTAAACCAGGAGAGCAGGGGAGGGGAGGGCAAGGGAGAGAAGGAGGGAGGAGAAGAGGAGGAAATACCTGTAGGAGAAGCTCCAAGATTTTGATTCTTTGAGTGTTCTTGACGAGTCTCTTCTCAAAGATCTGGAGAAGACAAGTTGGAAACAACTCCTGCTCCCCCCACTTCTTCTCTCCCCTACTCCTCGCCGTGTCCTCTCACGCTCTCGCCCCTTCGCTTCACCTGGATTTCAAGCTCTCTGGCTTCCAAAAGTTTCGCGTCCTGTTTCAAAATGAGCAGCAGTCAGCGGAGAGGACCGAAGAGGGTTTGTGGGGGGGGGAGGGGGCAGGAGGAGAGGCTGAGGTAGGACTTTCATGTTGGAAGAACTTCACCTCCTTTGCTTTCTTCTTCAACTTGGCGTTCAGCTCTTCCGCCTTGACCACCGTCATTTGGGCCTCCTCAAGGCTGCCGCACCCCCTCCCCCCCTCCCCCACCCCGCCCGCTCCTTCACTTCCATGCTCAGTCGCTCGCTCCTGCTCCTCACTCCCTCCCTCCCTCCTGCTCTTTCCTCGCCCCTCACCCGCATCCCCGCTCCCTCGCTCCTGCTTCGCTCCCTCCTCCTCCTCCCCAATCCTGTCCTTCCTCCTTCTCACCTCCATCATTCGGTTCTTGACGAAATCATCCACATTCTCGATCTTCTCCTCCAGCAAGCTTCGATACTTCGGACCATCCCTGTCAGCGACCAGCGACCGCATCTCAACACCTTACCTTGCCCTCAGTGTTGGTCATCTCCTCTCTCGCTGATCGCAGCTCCTCCTCCAACTCTGTTGATCCCCGTCACTTCTCCTCCCCGTCTTATGTCTACTCGACTTGTCCACCTTTGTAGCGATGACCGTAGGAGCCCGACATGCTCATCAGCCCGCTCTCTCTCTCTCCGTCAGGCTGCACCTGCCACTACGATTCACTCTCGTTCTCCTCCTCTTCCTCCTCCTCCTCCTCTCGTTCTCCTCTCCCATCTCCTGCTCCTCTCGTTCTCCTCTTCCTCCTCCTCCTCCTCAACCCCGTCCAGCGAGGATTACCTGCAGTTTCTCCGAGAATTTCTCCGAGAATGAGGAGATACAATCTTGCAAGCTGATCACAATCGTCAGGCTCAACATCTTTACCACCACCGGCTCCATCATCATCATCATCATCATCATCATCATCATCTCCATCATCATCATCATCATCATCATCATCATCTCCATCATCATCGTCATCATCATCATCATAATCCATGAGATTCAAACCTCTTGACAGAGTCTTCCGGGTCTGATTCCGTTCCCTTTACCTGTACCTCTTGCTCTCAGAAACTCCCTCCTCCTCCTCCTCCTCCTCCTCCTTATCCTCCTCCTCCTCCTCCTCCTCCCCAATGGCTTCACCCCCCTTGGCCGCCAGCTCTTGCCCCCCTCCGGAGCTGCTCCTTGAAGACCCAGATAGAGCCCTGCGAGCAGAGTTGGGGATGGAGAGGAAAGGGAGGGGATGGAAGGGAGGGAGTAGGAGAGAGGGAAAGGAGGGGGGGAGGGGGAGGGGGAGGGGGGACGAGCTTGTGACCTCGTTGAGGCCTGGAACGGCACAAGATCTTTCTGCGATATCCTTCAAGCTCAGAGTTGCCTGCAACACAAGAAGGTGAGAGGAGGGAGAGGAGGGGGTGAGGGAGAGAGAGCTCGGGAAAAGGGAAGGAGACGGTATGGTGAAATAGGATAGGATACCAGAGGAAAAGAGGAGAGGGGAGGAGAGGAGAGGAGAGGCGAGGCGAGGCGAGGCGAGGCGAGGAGAGGCGAGGCGAGGAGAGGAGAGGAGAGGGGATGGGCTAGGGGGAAGGGAAGGAGAGAGGGGAAGGAGGGGAAGGAGAGGGGGTTGGGGAGGGGGAGGAGATGGGGGGTGGGGAACCTTGTCGAGCTCCTGGTCCTTCTGCGCAATTATGAAATCTTTCTTATCGACCTCGTTGCGCAATTCATCGAGCTCATCCTGCTCTCCCAGTCAGACCTCACCTCCTCCCTCCTCTCCCACACCCACCCCTTCTCCCTCCTTCCCCACAGTTTCCTCTGCCCCACCCCTTCACCTGGAACTCTGTCTCTCGCTCCTGCAGCCGTTCCTCCAACAACTTCACGCGGTTCTCCGCCTGTAGATCGTTGTCAACTCTGCTAACTCCTGCTCCCGCTCCTGCTCCCGCTCCTGCTCCCGCTCCTGCTCCCGCTCCTGCTCCCGCTCACCTCTTTCCTCAGGATGCGCTCTCTGTCCAGCTCCTCCTTCACGTCCACGAATTTCTGCGCCGAGACTCCTCCGGTGCCTTCATGCTCTCCTCCTCCCGCTGACTTGAGCGCCTCGATCTCAAAGTCCTTGGAAGCAATGACGCTCTGCCAACAGATCTCAACACTCCCCTCCTCCTCCCCTCCCCTCCCCTCCCCTCCCCTCCCCTCCCCTCCCCTCCCCTCCTCTCCTCTCACTCTCGTTCG
>NW_005434627.1:332182-333749 GCF_000315625.1 Guillardia theta CCMP2712
AGGAGAGGGAGGGAGGGAGGAGAGGGAGGGAGGAGAGGGAGGGAGGGAGGAGAGGGAGGGAGGGAGGGAGGGAGGGAGGAAAGGAAGGAGGGAGGGAGGGAGGGAAGGAGGGATTCATAGCTGTCGTTAACCTCTGCTCTTTGTTGATGTGAGCTCTGTTCTTGATCCTCTTGGCGCTCTTGCCGAACCTCATGGTGGATATTGTCTGCAGGAAAGTGAGAGGAGAGGCAGAGAAGGCGAGGGTGGGGGGGGGAGGGGGCAGGCGGTGGCGGTGGAGGGCCGCAGAGGAGAAATACTTCAGACTCGTTGATCTTGGCAGGAGAGCAGTTGATGATGAGGGCGGTACGGCAGTTCCCTCCCAACGCCTCCTGCTCATCGTGTTACTTTCTTGCTCGAGGTTGTAAGAAGGAGCAGAGAGAGCGCAAGACAAGGAGAACAGGAGAAGGTCAGGAGGAAGAAGAGAAGGAGGTATGAGGGTGAGGGAGCAGGGCAGGGACTAAGACGAGTCGCTAACTTGAAGCAGACGGGTGAGCTTCGAGTCTCGATATGGGATGTGAGTAGCCTGTCACTGTTTTCAGTTGCAATCTCCCTCCCCTTTCCCTTCCCCTTCCCCTCCCTCCCTCCCTCCTCTTCTCCTCTGTTTCTGTTCCTTGTCTCTTTCTCCGGGACGCACTCCTGCTTCTCTCCTCCTCCTCCTCCTCCTCCCCCTGCTCCTGCTCCTGCTCCTGCTCCTGCTCCTCCTCCCCCTGCTCCTTAGCTCACCTTCCCCTCTGAGAGAGCGAAGATCACGTTGCTGAGAGCTGACAGCGACTTGTTGATATGCTGCAGGCATGCTTCACTGCCTCCTCCGCCCTCTCCATCTCCCCCCCCCCCCCATCTCCTCTCTCCTCCTCGTGGTCGCTACCTGAGCCTCCTTGAGAGTTGCTCCCTCTGCTCCCGTCTTCTTCACTGTCTCGGAGCCCGCAAGATCGACCTATCAAGAAGAATGAGGGAGAGGAGGGAAGAAAGAAGGATGTGATGTGATGTGATATGATGTGATGTGATGTGATGTGATGTGATGTGATGTGAGGAGACAAGAGAGACAAGAGAGACAAGAGAGGAAAGAGAGACAAGAGAGGAAAGAGAGGAAAAGAGAGACAAGAGAGGGGTCGGAGAGGAACAAGAGCGATGAAGAGTGAAGACAACCATGAACAGCTTGGACTTCTTGCGAGAGCCTAGAAAAGAGATCAGAGGCGAGCAGATGTGAAACAGAAAAGAATGCCAAGAACATCGGCGGGAAGAAAAGAAAATGGCAGGAAGAGGAGGATGAGGAGTAGGAGGACGAGAGGGGAGGAGGAGGACGACGACGACGAAGACGACGAGTGAGGAGGAGGAGTGAGGAGGAGGAGGAGGAGGAGGAGGAGGAGGACGAGTGAGGAGGAGGATACCATCGAGAGTGTTGGTCTGCTCGAGAGTAACAATGAAAATCGAATGAGAACGCGATGAAGCCTGCAGATTCTCGTGAGCTGCTGCTTCCCCGCCTCCTCCTGCTTCTCTCTCCTCTCCGCAACTTGGTTCTTCCGACCCT
>NW_005434627.1:333849-406202 GCF_000315625.1 Guillardia theta CCMP2712
GGAGAAAGAAGGGACGGAACAGGAGGTAGTAAGGTGGAGGAAGGGGAGGATGAGGAGCGGAGGGGGATGGGGGAGAAGAATGAGGAGCGGAGGGGGGTGGGGGAGAAGAATGAGGAGCGGAGGGGAGTGGGGGAGACCTCAAGCTCGGTGGTGATGTAATGAGACGTGGCTCCCTCGACGTAAATCCCTCCAGTCTTGTCTTCACGGATCTTCAAAGGGAAACTTAAGGGGCGACCTCCTGTGCTCCTCATCTCTTGCTGCTGCTGCTGCTGCTGATCCTTCCTGCTACCTCGCTCCGCTCCATTCTCCTACTTCCTACTTTCGATTTACCTTCAAGTTATCCTTCTCTGGAGAAAGAAGATCTCGAATCTGAGAGTCACAGGTCAGGATAAAACTCTTACGGCCGTTGTATCTACCTTCTCGTTATAGATCTCCAAGAATTGAACTTGAATCATGAACTGCGTGTTGTTTAGCACGTTGAACGAGAGGAGATAGCGAGTTTTCATAGCATCCTCCCCGTCTATGTTTCTAAATCCAAATCCAAATCCAAATCCAAATCCAAATCCAAATCCATGTCCATCATCATCATCATCATCATCTCCTGGTGTTCTCACCTGCATGTGTTCGCCACTTCTCTCCATATAATCGAACACAGCGCAGATCATTCTGGCATCATGTCATCACAACGTTTTCACCTCCTCTCTTCACCTCGGGAGCAAACCACGCTTCTCCATATCCTCGATTTCTCCTTCCATCGTGTAGGTCTGTCAATCCAGAATTTAGTTGCATCTCCTCTTCCCCTTCCCCGTTCCGCCGCCCTCCCCCCCCCCCCTCCCTCCCTCACCCGCCCACCACCACCTCCTCCTCCTCCTTACCTTTCCTGATCCGGTTTGCCCGTATGTAAGGATGGTACCATTGTACCCCTCAAGGTAATCATCGACAACCTGGTTCACTCCCTCAGTCTTGTTGCAACTCCCCTCTGCCAACGTACTGGTTTTGCCGCCAGGTTGTAAACATCATCTTGTGTTCCGTTCATGTCCAGGACTTCGAGTCCAGCGTCATAACACAACAAGAAGGATCAGCAGACTCTCTTCACCAGAATCGTAGTCGAAATGCATTCTTTCATTGCCACACTGAGTTGACAAGCAGAAAGTAGTTATTAATCGAAAGAGTCATTGAGGTGTTCTTACGATGTCTACTCCCTTGTTGTCAGAGTTGACTTGTACACAAACATCACTTCGCTCTCTGTGAAGATTGAGGTCAGAAGATGTCATGAAACGACATCTCGCTTCATGTGAAGAAGAAATCGAAACATGGACGGTGGTCACAATCTAACCTGATCTCCTTGGGGCTGAGCGGACGAATGCGGCAAAGAACAGAGATTCCTCTCTCCACCTCGTCACTGTCCAGATGTCATTCCAACAGCCCCATGCTGCTCATGTCAGTCAACAAGACTTGCCTGCCCGTCATGCTCTTCCTGTCTCGTGGACCCTGCTACTCATCGAGATTACAATAGCGCACACCTACTCCCGCAAGCTTTTTACCTGTGGGTCAGTAGAACCAGCCATCCCAGGACTGTTAAGCTGCAAACTGTTGTCAGCAGTGAGCTCTCAGGGATCAGTCACAACATTCGAACAAATTCAACCAAGATATCTGCTTCCTCGGGAACTTCTCGTCAACTTATTCCAGCGGAACCGCATATCAGCTTTACATGACGCATGACATACCCCCTGCTCTCTCAGCCTCACTGTGCCTGTGTCTGTCTCTATGTAGCGCAGCTTGATCCTGATCCTGAGAATCTCAACGAGCCAACAACCTCGATCTATGTTCCTGTTTCTAACAGGTTTCCGTGCTGCAATTTCATGTCTGTCTCACTGCCTCTCTCTTCCGGTTGTGTATCTGTCAATCTCTCCGTCGGTGTCTCCATCTTTCTCTTCTCCTCACTGTCCATCTCTTCAAGTCTCATGACCTTCGTCCTTCTCTCTCCGCCTTCTCGTGCTCCTTCTCTCCATCCTGCCTGCCATGTCATTCAAAGCGAGTGCTGTTGGGTGAAGAAAAATATAACAACTAAATTTCTTATTTACCACCCATGGATCATTTATTTAGAGTATATATGCTCTATTTAATGATTATATTCTCTATTTGAGTGTTATTTCTCTTGTTCGAATAAGAATTAACATTATTTTATTCGATTTTAACGGTCATTTGGTATAACTTAACCCGGTGTGGACTCCCGGTTCATCGGAGGCTCCGATGAAGCGGCCGGGCCCAGCGGCTGACAGGGTCGCCGGGCAGAGCCTCACTGAGTCACGCTCAGGCTACAGTGACTGAACACTGTGACAGGCTTACTCCTGGCAGTCACGCGGCCGCAGCGGCCTCGCCGCCGGTTGCCGCATGCCAGTCACGGGCCGGTTCACTGACTTGAACCGTACGCTGGGTACGCCGTCGTTCACACGGTAACTGGCACGGTTGCCACTCCGGCGAAGATCGTGACACACACCGCACTGTCACCGCCAGTGACGGACAGACGCCCCGGGTTCCGAATCAAGTTCCGAAGTTCGCCGGGCCCCGGGCACGACGCGGCCGCCGGCCGTATCACGGAGCCTGAGTGTGTCAAGCCCGGCTTCAAGGCTTGCTGACGGTCTGAGTCCGACTGGCAGTAAGCGGCCGCAGGGCGGCCGCCGGTGCCAGTGTGTGACCGTCACTGGCCCGGGTGATTCAGTGACGGTCGGACGCGGCGGAAAGACTGAGCCCGACCTCGGAACTTGGTGACTTGAATTGAACTTTGCCCGGCGGAGAACAGTGCCAGTGAAAATTTGCCAAGTTTGCCGCATTGATGGATCGTACCGAGCTTGATCAGCGGCGGCCCGCCAGCCGCCGCCGGGGCCGGGCCGTGCCCCGGCCGCTAAGTCAGTGAGTCAGAAACCGTTGAAAAACTCTCGGCTGAGGGCCTGTACCGTACGGTAAACCAAGACGACTAACTAGTAACTGGCGTGTCAAGTTTGAAGGCGGCCCATGTAGCCTAGCCTACTAGCACTGCTGCCATGATGATGTGGGACGAAGCAGGGGGCCTTCCAGGCTAGCCGTATTGCTAAGGTCCTCTCAGTGTCTGGATGGCAGGCTTCAAGGGCCCTGGGTTTCACATCCTAGCATACAGTCTTCAACCCGGGCCTCTCATGTGCTCCTCAATCATTCTGGTTTTGTGTCCGATCACATCAAACTCGCACGGTCTTGACGGCGCCGAGCAAAAACTGTCTTGTAACAAACTTGTACGGTTCAATCATTCGGATAGCCTCCGCCGCAACACTGGCTCACGGTGACTGCATGTCCTACGGTACGGTACGGTAGTCACCGTACTACGGTACAGCCTGAGTCACTTGAAGTTCAAACCGTTGAACCGTTTTGCCGCAGGCCCGCCGCGTGCCGTAGTGCGAGACCCGGACTCGACTCAGCGGGAGGTACTTTACTCAA
Source organism: Guillardia theta CCMP2712 (assembly GCF_000315625.1). Classification (NCBI taxonomy): domain Eukaryota; class Cryptophyceae; order Pyrenomonadales; family Geminigeraceae; genus Guillardia; species Guillardia theta. The sequence goes on from NW_005434627.1 coordinate 337,321, forward strand.
AGTGACTGTCCTCCTGTTTACCGCCCGCACTGACCCTACAGCTGGCGGGGGGTCAGGCAGTCGGAGGTATATAAGGAATATTCGACACTCCGCGCTGTACTGCCTCGACTCTCCTGCCATGATTGTCCTCGTACTGTTTTTAACTTAACAAAGCATTTGAGTAAAAGGACTGATGTACTGATCACGGTCATTTCAGGCTGACCGTGACAGTACCGGTACTACGGTAGCCAGTGGTGGTCAGTAGTACCGTAGTAGTAGTGGTGGTGGTTACTCAGTGGTAGTCGTAGTACTAAGGCGGCACTGTGCCGCAAGTACCGGTGCTACGGTAGCCAGTGGTGGTCAGTAGTACCGTAGTAGTGGTGGTGGTGGTAGGGGGAGGGGACATCTCACTGCACAATGATCGGATGTCTGGTAGGGGTGGGTACTAGGCTAGTGGGTGGCGGGTAGGGGTGGGTAGGGCCTCGAATAGCTGGCTGAGAGCTCTCAGTGCGGTCTATATAAAGAGAGTGGACTGTTGACATGTAAAGGTCATTCTGTAAGAGGTGGGGTCTTTATCCGGGAATTACGGGGGGTGGTGCTCGGATTGCAGGAGGTCAAGCCATACGTGTTTGACGATGGCGGCTGGGCAGCTGCTGATGGTGAGGACGCTTACACTCTCCGAGCTTCGGCCACGCTGCTGCTGCATGCTCAAGATAAGAGCCATGCTCCTCCTCCTCCTCCTCCTCCTCCTTCCTTGCCTTCCCCTTGCCTCGTCGTCCCTTCAACAACAATCTGAACTCATGACGATGAGAGCACTAGAGTGGGAAATCCGCAGCATCAAGCAGAGCCTTTCTGCTACCCTCGACGAGCTTCGCAGCCTCAACTCTTCGGTCACCTCCATGCCGCAACTGCCCTGGGGCAACTTCACCTCCAACTCAGTGCGCTGCACGCTCGCATACAACTGGTCTCAGATCATTGAGAAGGAGGACCAAGGGAGAGTTCAATTGGGAGGTCTAGGGCATCTCATGCAGATCGACAGGTGTGTCGTATCTTTTCTTCTAGCCTACACGTTGACCTTTCATGTTCCATACAAGATTCGAGGTCTGGGTCTGCGACTATGACAACCGATGTGTCCAGCAGACGGGCGACGCCATGTGCTTTGTGTTCGATGAAGTCCAGGAGGTCTTTCTTCCATGGGGACTTGACTCGCAACTGCTCTTGACTCAGGTCAGTTGCTCGACTTCTCCTCCTGTGACGATACTGATGCTCCTCCAGCAAGGACCCTTCCAGCCTGACCTTGCCGTCTCCCACATCCTTGCTAAACTCAAGGCCCTCGAGCAGGAAATTCGCTCGGGGGGATGCGGGGGGTCGTGCGTGAGCCGGCAGGACGTGCAGCAGCTGCTGGACCAGTACTACCTGGAGCCCGGCTACCTGTGGAGCGCCGGCAGCTTCAGCGAGTGCAGCAGCCTGTGCGGCAGCGGAGTGGCGAGGAGAAGCATCACGTGCATCTCGAAGCTCCTCGAGCAGGTCGAGGACATTCGCTGCTCCAACCGCTCGAAGCCTCTGGCGGAAGTTCCCTGCCTCAACCTCTCCCAGTGCTCCTACGAGTGGGAGGTCGGCCCCTACAGCGAGTGTCTCAACGGCTGCGGCCAAGGCCTTCGGCGACGATCAGTGTCATGTAGGAGGAGTGACGGGGTCACTGTAGAGATTGGTAAGTGCCAGGGTTGGGCTCCCGTCAACGAGGAGGTAGCTCATGATGCAATGGGGCGTGAGCATCTGAATGACTGTGCCTGCAGCCCTGCTCGAATTTCTCCTCCTGCTCCTACCGCTGGACCCCCTCCGCCTGGGAAGCATGCTCCAGCACCTGCGGGCCTGGCTTGCAGTACCGGTCGGTGATGTGCGTGCGGTCGGACGGGGTGGAGGTGGGGGAGGGGATGTGCGAGGGGTCGAAGCCGAGGACCTTCCAAGCCTGCACGGGAGCGTCGGGCTGTAACTACACCCTGATCAACGAGTGCGCCGCTCACACCGACAACTGCGCGACCCACGCGAGCTGCATCGACACCTACTCGAGCTTCGAGTGCAGCTGCAAGCCAGGTAGCCCCTCCTTGGTTGCTGCTCGTGACTTGAGGGAAGGAGACGTTGACGGGAGACGCAGGGTTTGTCGGATCTGGAACCGTTTGCGAGGACGTGGACGAGTGTGTGACAGGGTCAGGTCGATGTGACGCTACTAAGACTTGTGTCAACACGGAAGGAAGCTTTGAGTGCTTGTGCAAGCGAGGTGAGGCAGGCGAAGCAAGGTGAGGTCATCTTGTCATCAACCTGACGCTATCTTGTATCTGGCAGATTTCTACCTCGACGTCGATTCCTCCTCCTGCCTCAGCTGTCCCACAGGTCAGTACGCGTCTAGTCTCGGACAAACGTCATGCACCACCTGCGCCCCCGGCTTCTACGGCTCCTCGAACAGCAGCTGCAGCTCGTGCCCCCCCGGCTCCTCGTCCCCCGCAGGAAGCACACTGGTATCCGACTGCCAGTGCCAGTACGGTGAGGCGGGAGCGAGAGGCGTCACTGTGAGAGTGACGGCCTGCAGGCTTCTCTGGGAGCATCTCAACGGCTGCCGACAGCTGCTCGCCCTCCTCCAGCGCAGAGGAGCAGTCGCGCTGGTTCAGACTCGGAGCAGTCGGCCAGTCATGCGCTGAGACGTGCGCAGCAGAGGGGAAGACGTGCGTGAGCTCGGCGATCAACCAGATCGACAACGAGGAGGCGATGCGATCGGCCGTGAGGGCGGCGAGCATCGCGTCCGATCGACGTATCCGAGGAGCGATGACGGAGCCGCAGCAGAGGCCTGGGGGCCTTCACTTGCGGGTGAGCGCGGGCGCGAATGAAAGAGGAGGGGACGTGCTGCAGGACCTGACGGCGAACAGAGGGCACGTGCAGCGGCTGCGATTTGTAGAGCATGGGGTGACGAAGTTTGATCTCTTGTCAAACAGAGTGCAAACCTTCTTTGATGTCAAACAGACATTTCATGTTGGTTTGCCGGATGCGCTTCAGTACTCGGGGACGATTGTAATCAGCGTGACGGTGGAGGATGCGGAAAGCTTTGACAGCATCCAGTCTGCTTACATTGAGGTCGCAGGAAGACGATGTGCCTTCACAGATCCTGCTACCGGTAACGCCAAAAATCTGCAGCAGATTCACTGTAAACTGGAAGTGACCCGCCAAGAAGCGATGGCTGATGGTGCTCGGATCGGTCCGATCCTCATCTCTTATGATGCCATTGGCAACAACGGACGCTCGACGTGGAGGATCGCTGTCGGAGAGATGAAGGACGAGACAGGCGAGCCTCTTAGAGTCATGTCGGACGGCGAGCTTAAGTACGTCAACGGCTCTATCAACGATGTTGTCTTGTTCCCTCCTCTGAGCATCCCAGGCGCCGCCTTCACCCTCTGCTCTATCTCGAGGTACAACGGCAACCGAAAAAATCGGGTGCTCCAAGCTTCCGACGACTCGTTTCTGCACGGACACTGGAACGGAGGACGAGGACAGTCGTACTACTACGACACCTGGATCCTTCAGCAGGACCTGAGCACCACGGCAGACGAGTGGGTGGTGCTGTGCGGACAGAACTACCAGTACGGGAAGTTCTTCCTGAACGGCGTGGAGTATGAACGATCTATGCCAACCTTGCCTGACAGCTTGCAGCTCTCTATCAACGACTTGAGCTGGCATCCTAGTGTCGGCTACTTCCTGGATACCTCAGACTGGGCGTTGAGCGAGGTAGCAATCTGGAGGGGAGTGCTGCGGGCAGATGAGATCAGAGCTGTCTCCGATCATCTGCTGCGGATGCTCTCCGACGGCAGTAGCGTCCGCTACAACCAGACTCTCAACGTCTCCTGCAGCATCGTTGGCTCAGCTGTCAACAAGATCGCTCCCTACGTGTCTTCTGACGGTGGCTGTTACTTCAGCTCTCCAATCTATCAGTCCACCTGTGATGCCAGCTTGTCCACAGCAAGCCGCGTCTGCCTCTGTGCAGCGCCATGCCTGGAGGACTTCTACGGTAGTGCCTGCTGGAGCTGTGCTGGGGTTTGACGGGCCTCACAGGGCAAGCGGAGGAGTGCTTCCGATGTCCCTTCTTCTCTCACTCGCAGCCTGGCAGCTCCTCCATACGCGACTGCTCCTGCCAGCAAGGTAGCCCACCTCAGCTGCCCTCCCTCGGGCCCGCAGGGAGCGACTGACTGTCCGCTGCTCTAGGGCGCTACCTCTACGTCAACTCCTCCGACGCCCCCTGGGGCCCCCAGGGCTCCTGCGAATCCTGCCCGCCTCACGCCTGGTCGCCTACCGGCAGCTCCTCCGTCAACCAGTGCCAGTGCATCGGCGGTAGGGCCTGAGCTTGCTCCGCTGAGTCAGGCTGACTGGTAGTGGTGGCGCAGGCTACTACCTGGACGAGGGGCCTTCCTGCTCCTCCTGCCCGTCCGGTCTCAAGTCGCCCTACGGGAGCTCGTCTTTGAACGAGTGCATGTGCCCGGCAGGTCGTGAATGCTCCTCTGTTGTGACTTGAGCGCGGGACCATGACGACCTGCACCAGGCGCGTACAAGTCTGAAGGGAACTGCTCGTCGTGTCCTGCTTACAGCACGTCCAAGGCTGGCAGCACATCAGTGGAAGACTGCTTCTGCATGCCGGGCTTCGGAGTGAAAGCAACGGGATTCAGCAGGCAGATCACCTCTCCTAGCGATCGCTGCGAACCCAACCTAAGGGAACTGATCCTAGCGGACATGAAAGGAGCCTCTTGCTCACAAGTGTGTCAGTCTGAGAACCTTGCGTGTGTGGAGGAAGGGCAGCCGGTGCTGAGGGAGGAGGAGATCAGTCTCCTGCTCTCCACTTGGGGGTTCCCTGTCTCCGGCATCGTCGGCACCAACAGCCTAGATGCCCCGTCCTACAACCCCGAGACGCAACAGGCCTTCTTCCGCTATGGCTTGCCCGGCATGTGCGGAGCCACTGACTCAAGCAACCTGAGAATCTGTCGATGCACGTGCGACGACAACCAGTACGGTGAGCTGCTTTCCTCGTGTTGCTTCCCCGCGAGCGACTTGACGGGCAAGACAGGCAAGACAGGCAACTGCTCGTCATGCCCGGCGAATAGCCATTCCTCCTTCCAAGCACAGGAGGCGTCAAGCTGCATGTGCGACTCCGGTAGGCCTGCCGTGTGCACCTACAAGCTCTGACTGTCGCTGCTTGGCCTTGCAGGCTACTTCTTTGACGCGTCCGCGGGAACCTGCAGTCTCTGTCCCAGCGGAAACTACACGGAGGAACAGCGGTTCGTGGACCGAGACTTCGGGCTGAACGGAGGATCGGGTTGGCGGGGGACGGAGAAGACCTCGAGCTGCGGGTCATACGGGTCAGTGCTAGGAGGGTTCAACGTGCTGGGCGAGCAGTCGAGCTTGACCAAGACGTTCACGGGCTTGTGCCCGCATGGCTTCCTTCACATCTGGATGCGAGTGCTACTCATCGACTTCGTGCAGCCTGTGACGTTACGTCTGACGGTCGACCGGAGGGAAGTGTGGAGCGAGTCGATCCCAGCCTCGTCCTCCTCGCTCTCTGAGTGCGGGCAAGCGGCAGGGGAGGAGATGATCGAGCGTCTCATACGGGTGTATCACACAGAAGATCATGTGGAGGTGAACATCCAGGTGGACTATGACTACTGGGAGGTCAGCGCTGCAACAGCCAAGACGTTCTGGGGGCTCAAGGAGCTCTCTGTCGTCCTGCCATGCTCGAGCTCAGCTGACTGCAGCATGACGTCATCAGCGTATCAGACATGCTCGGATGTGCAGGGAAGCGCAGCAGCCTGCTTGAGGGTAGGCGAGTACCTCTACGTGTACCACTATGGGTACTTCTTGAGCTCTCAGATAGAACCAACGTGCAAGCAGATCGGGAGAGGAGGACAACTTGCCTACTTTCCCGATCGAAAGACATACGATGAGCTGAGGTCAAGATTGTCACTGGGGCTCTACACCAGGATTGGTCTGAGCGTTGAGCGAGGATCTTCTTACTTCCGGTGGACGGCTGGAGGAGCCTTCTCCTCTCAGACCTGGGGAGACGTGGGTCCACAGCTGAGCGGGGATGATGCTTGTGTAGTACTTTACGATAACTCTTGGTTGCCGCTTCAGTGCTCTGACAGCGCAACGTATTTGTTGTGCAGTTACCCGATTGCTGCTCAGTGATGGTAAACGCGGCAGTGCCGAGGGTGACGCCTGACTGCAGTACTGTGAGGGTTGTAACCAGTAAACAATCACACATCTACCCTCTCCTCTTGTCGTGTCGCTGCCTCCCCACATCCTCTTCCTACTCTTCTTGTCTCCTCTACAACTTTTCTCTCGCTTCTCTTGTCTTTCTCAGCCATGCTGGGCTATACACGAACCTCAGCTGCCATGCCAGAAGATCGAGGATGGTCATTTTCACCTCTCTCTTCAAAAGCAAGCAGACAGAGCTCTGTCTCCCAGGCAGATGATTTGAAACCATAGCTCAGAGTCTTGGCTTGAGCTCATGACATCTGCTGCTATGGTTGCGGGTGACTTGATGACGATGTGTCAGTCAAGCTGGATCTGAGACAGAGCCAAGAAGCAATGCTGTTGATAATTCTATGGTGTTCATAGACCTACGCGTGATGAGCCTCAAAGCTAAAACAACGACAGGCAGCTCACTGTTTCTTCTGTTACAACTGAACACAGGAATAATTTAGAAAGGATGGGCAACCTTCATACATCATGACACGGAGGCTAGAGAAGGATCAAGCTCGTGGAATCTATCAATTTTCCTGTTTCAGGATCAACACTAAGTTCACGTCCGTCTTCAAGTCTGATATAGTAGACTTTGTTGTTGATGTAGTCGAAACTTTCTTTGCTCTTCTCGCAAGGGCTCATCGACGAAAAACTGCTCCTCAGCGACAGGGCAGTGCGGAACGTCTCGTTCATCTGCTCGAGGTCTTTTCTCATGGAAGCATTCTCTACCATCAGATGAGAGATCTCATCCTGCATGTGCTGCACGCGCTTGAAAGATTCCTCTCTCAGAGCAGACAGCTCCTCTTCATATTCCTCCTTCTGCCGTTCCATCATCAGCTCTTGTTGCTCTATGGTAGCATGAGCTTGCCGCAGCTGATCCTTGAGCTCCTGGACCGTTTCAGATGCCTCACTGCTAGCAGCATCCTCTTCAACTTCTTCCAAGCAATCGAAAGCAGCAGGCGTGTCCTCTTGTACATTTCGTTCATCCTGCTCCACTGCTGCGTCAGGCAATGGCGCTTCCCAGGACGAGGTATCAAGTACTGTGCGGTACTCTTGCAGCTGGTCAGTCCTGAAGACGAGTCTTAGTTCAGTCTGCGCTTGGCTCTCCTCCTGTATGATCTTGTTGATTGTTTCTTCGTCCACAAGGGCGGGAACCAGCTTCCTTCCAATACGAACGAGTTGATCCCCCACGTTTGGCACCTTGTCACATCGGCGTTCAATCTGACGTCTGTCCAGGTGAGCTACATGCACCTCTCCGTTGCTCTTGATCTCATACCGAATGCCCTTGTTCATCTGGCTCGCCGCTCCTGCTCTCCTTCCTCTCTTCCTCTCGCCCTCGCCCTACACGGCTGCTTCTCCCGAGTCCCCCGATCGGACGGAGCGGCTGCAGTCGAGCAGCCTCCTCGGTTCTTGCTTCTCTCCTCCAGTTCTCCTGTTCCTTCTTGTTCTTCTCTATGCTGCCAATTCCGCAACTTGCACGTGCTCCAGCGGTTCCGAGCCAGTCCACCGACGCTCCAGCTGTCAGTCCTCTCTACTGTTCTCAGCTCGTGCCAGCTGTCGTCTGCTGCTCAGCTCCTCCTCTCCTCGCCCCATCTCTCTGCTTCCTCTAGTCGAGGCTCGACCCCCTACCATGGCGGTGACCGTCAGCCACCAACGGTACTGCCAGAATACCGAGACCCCTTTCTCACAGGCCCGCCCCCTGGCCCGCCCCAGGCTGCGCCCCCCGGATTTCTGATCCGGCTCCCCAGCACCTCCCAAGCCCCTCCTCCCTACCCTCATCCTCTGAGTAGCCTCAAGTTTCTCCAGCATCCTCTGAGTAGCCTCAAGTCTTCTCCAGCATCCTCTGAATAGCCTCAAGTTTCTCCAGCATCCTCTGAGTAGCCTCAAGTCTTCTCCAGCATCCTCTGAGTAGCCTCAAGTCTTCTCCAGCATCCTCTGAGTAGCCTCAAGTCTTCTCCAGCATCCTCTGAGTAGCCTCAAGTCTTCTCCAGCATCCTCTGAGTAGCCTCAAGTCTTCTCCAGCATCCTCTGAGTAGCCTCAAGTCTTCTCCAGCATCCTCTGAGTAGCCTCAAGTCTTCTCCAGCATCCTCTGAGTAGGCTTACTCTTCTTGAGCATCCTCTACTGCTGGAATCCGCTCTCCCACTCCATCCCGTTTCTCCTCCTTCCTCCATGTCTTTGCTTAGCTCTCGTTGCTGATGCTATCGAGGAGCATGAATAGCAAGCATGAAAGTTTACAGCATCATGCTTCTCCTACTCTCTGTATCAGCTCTCGACAAAGGTGAGCAGCTTCTGCATCCTCCCAGAGATTGACGGTGCGGTGCTGTAAGACGACAGGGGATCGTTGGAACCTCGAAAGTGCTACCATTGCGGTACTCGATTTGATGATGGTTTGCGATTTGACAGTCAGACAGGCGCAGAGAAGGTCAAGTACGGAGTGACAGCTGCCAGGCTGAGCGAGAATGTCAATCACTCTCAACCTCTCTTCGATCAAGGGAATTCCTCCAACTACGACTGGCTCGCGTTGTTCTGCCGCAGCTGCGCAAAGACGAGGTCTGGATCATTCCATGGGGGGGAACGATGTACTGACATGCAAACATCAGAAGCTACAAGGATGACGTCTGCTTCAGCGCAGCCTTGGAAACCCTCACTAAGAAATGCAGACGATGCTCGTGAGCTGTTTGTTCTACATCCCCCTGCTCTTTGACTGCGGTGCATCCAGACGGCGAGCGAGTTTCGGTAGGGCGGAAGGAGTAGCAAGGCATTGCCGGTCGCATAGGAGTATGGGAGAGATCGATATAGCGTGAGCTGCCTTGCGAGTTGGGGGGGGATGGGGGACTCAAGATTCTTGTCAGGAATCGAGGAAAGCTTTGCATGATGCCCAACTGCACGACCCTCGCACGTTACAGAAAGAAGACAGGGGAGCGACGAAGGTTCTGCTGGATTCATTCCAATCCTGGTAGCGCACTTGAGGTGGCGATCTGATATCGAGCGGCAGTATGACGCTTGTCGCTCAGGCGAGATCAAGATCTCCTCGCAGCAATGCCACCACCCGGAAGGATGCTTGAAATACGTGAACCTCGCCCCTCTCTTTCCGCTTCGCCTCTAACCTCCTTGACCTACAGCCGTCGTTTGGACTGAGCAACGGAAGTGCCTGCTTCTGCAAGTTGCACAAGTCCATCGCACATGTGAACATCCGGAGAAGTATGAAGGAGAAGGATGTAAGCAACACTTCATGGAGGGCGGTGAAGAGCTGAGAGTAAGAGACATCAAAGGTGCGATCGGATCAGCGAGTCACTGATATCAAAGAGGTCTCTCATCAGACTTCGCGCCCCTGACATTGATCGGCGAGCGAGAATGAATCCGCGAGGCTCTTCTATGTACAACATGCCATCTTCTTTTTAGCAAGAATGCCAACATGCGGACAACATGAGAAGACTGAAGGAAAAGGATCCAAGTTGGGCCTATTTTCTCCCGGTACCTTTCTTCTTGCTGCTTGAAAACCTGACAGACGTGTCACCGATGACTATATGATAGGAGGAGGGTTGATGATGATGATGAGAAGGAAGAGAAGATTTAAGAAGAGAGCGAGTGCTCTTACGCTGTAGGCGTCGCGCCGAATCCAGCTCCTGGCACGTTCAGTCTCAACGACCTTGAAATCAAAGAAGGATTTGCGAAAGCAAGCATCAAAGGAGGAGCGCACGCATGCAAAGAAGAGAAAGTTTTCAACCAGTTCCGAAGGTTGAGGCGCCGAGACCCCCGAAGCCCCCGAAGCCCGCTCCTGTGCTCTGACCGGCAGCCCCGAAGCCTCCTCCTGTTGCCCCCCCCAAGGTGCTGCCCCCAAACCCGAACCCTCCTCCTGTTGAGGCCCCTGCTGTTGCGCCTGCCGTCCCAAAGCTGGAGGAGGAGCCGAATCCCCCGACCCCTCCTGTGGAGCCGAATGCTCCTCCAGTCTGGCCGAACCTTCAAAGGAGCATGTCAGCAGAAAGTAATTCTAGGATGCAGCCCATCACGTTGACGCTCCGAAACCTCCCGAAGTTGAAGCGCCGAAGGTCGACGACCCGAAAGTGGAGGCTGTGAACAAGCCTGAGAGAGCGAGAGAGCCCCGATGGAATCGCCGGCAAGGAGACAGGGAGAGAAGAGTGAAGAGGAAGGGAGAGGAACAGGACAGGACGAATAAACATGCTCCTTCACACAGGTTTACCTGTAGACCCTCCGAAGCCTCCGGATGTCGAACCGAAAGCCCCTGATGTCGAACCAAAGGGACCAGCGGCAGCCTGAGCGACAGATTAGTTGAAGGCATTGATGTGGGGGAGAGAAAGAAAGGAGCGTGTACCGTGGGTGCTGCGCCTTGTGCAGCCACTGGTGGCTTCGTGGTTGACTGCACCAGATGTGCGTCTAGTCCGATCGCTTCCTCTAGGTGCGGGCTAGCAGGTAGCATGAGCCAGCAGCTGGGGTTGCGGAGAGAGCCACCTTGCTGACGGGTGGATGATCGGATCCTCCAGGCCGATCTGAATGGAGAAAGCGAAGATAGGCTCGAGAGCGAGCTGCACGTCTCCCTCTGCAAACAGCCTCCTCAAGGTGTTGGCAACCTGTGGAATTCGTGAGCTGGGCTAACTTCAGAGCTGGTGAATGAAACCTGCGAAGACGGGAAGCCAGGCTGATCACCTTCCTCGATGCAGAAGATGACGGCGTTGTCCATAGGATCCACCTGGTAGCAGCAGTCTCGTGAGTATCAACACGTTTGATCGTGTCAAACTTTTGAGCGGCAATGAAGGACGATTGTCAAAGGCAAACAACACGCAACTTCATTCCTGTTCCCCTTGTACTCTCACCTGTAATATCCTGAGCCTCTGCGTCTTAACCGTGACCTGTGCTCCCCACAAGTCAGGAATGCACCTCATGTAGTGAGTGGGTGGCCACCTTATGGGCCAGAGCATCACGGAATCTCTCTTGATTGAATTTCAGTCCAGTCACAGAGACCTTGACATAAGGATCATGTTCACTCGTCAAACTTGACAACCAGCCTCCACCTGCAGTATGACTTTGATCGCCTCACTCTGTGAGAAGACGTCTCTGGCATGAGGGTCGTAGGTTCGAGCAAGGGACATGAACAGCTCCCTGCTCCTCTCCGCCTGCAAGGAAGGTGAGGATCAGGCGTCAACCCCTCCATATGGGGAGGACCTGAGAGTGAAGTGCAGCAACTTTGGCGCTCATCGCGTTCCAGAAGCTTTCTGACTGCCAGAAAACCTGCAACATATATCATAAGACGGGAAGAGTCGTCACCGTCCCATCTCACCTGCTCGATGAGTTCTGGCGGGTACGATGAAGGTCTTGCGATGGAGCCTTCCAGGATCTCCTCCAGGTCAACCATGACGGCCTTTGTCAAGGAAAGTCAAAGCAGTTAGAATACTTCATGAAGTTTGACAACCTCCATCTCGTGACTTGACTCCTCCAGGTCCGATGCGAGGTCAGCAAAATACTGCCAGCAACTTCCCTGCGTCCTTCCACCAACGCCATGGCCCCAGTGTGCAACTAAGGGATTCTTGAGCTGAACACCAAGGGCGAACAGCTACATACCTCCGTGATGATGAAGATTTGAGCGAAGAGTCTGCATGTATCTCGAGTTACGATCAACTTCTTGCTGCAGCTTGTCCAGATGCCTGGTAGGGACGAGCAGTCAGCCGCACAACATCGAGATGCTGACTCCTTGATACCTTCTGTCATACTTGAGCGATGCCTTTAGAGCTGACAACCTATAGAGAGACTGAGAGGGCATGCATGCGATAAAAGATGCGGATACCAATGCCGCAGCCGTGAAGCATTTCTTCGGACGTCTGCTGCCTTGTCATTCAAGCCTGGCAGCTTCGTCAATGACTGGAACTAAACGACTCAAACATCACTCGTCTCCCTATTCGTGTTCGAAGCCTCACGTCCTGAAGGTATGCCATGTAACGAATTCCCTGGTTCCATCGGAATCACCTGTCTGGAATCGTGCTTGTCCATTTTGCCTTCGGTGAAGAATGTCCCAAATTTCCTGGTGCAATGTTAATGACTTCGGGTCACACTTCCAAAAGCAAGGGTGACCTGCGCCTGCTGTTTGCACTCATTTACATGTTTCTGGTGTTGTTTTATCTTGGCCTGGAGAACCAATCAGCATGTTCTCAGCTAGCAGATAAGGTCTACTTGAACAAGAGGCGGCATGTGTTTGAACTGCGTCCTCCATGTGATGTTCTTTGGGGGCTGAGGGCAGAAAAAGTCAATCATGGCTCATGAGCCCTGGTAGAGTTGCCAACCTGCTCTCCATGCGTCTTCCAGGAAGATGCCTGCGCTGCCTGACAAGTCCAACCACATCATATCATTCGCCACACTCCAACAAGAGGAAAAATCCACCTGCGGGTTGGCCATGGCAGCCCCTGGCTGACCCCCGAAGCCCCCGCCGAAGCCCGATCCCCCAGAGCCGAACATTCCAGGAGACGAAGAGGCACCTGTAGTGCCTCCGAACCCGAAGGATCCGAACCCAGGTTTAGCAGCTGTGGACGGAGAGCCGAACCCTCCGAACCCTCCTCCTGTGCTGGGGGCCCCGAAGCCTCCACCCGTATTTGCCCCGAATCCCCCGAAGCCTCCACCCGTATTTGCCCCGAATCCCCCGAAGCCTCCACCCGTGCTCGGAGCACCAAACCCTCCTCCTGTACTCGCTCCGAATCCCCCGAAGCCTCCTCCTGTACTGGGAGCTCCGAAGCCTCCTCCTGTGCTGGGAGCTCCGAAGCCTCCTCCTGTGCTCTGCGTTGCACCAAACCCCCCGAACCCCCCCCCGGTGCTCGGTGCCCCAAAACCTCCTCCTGTACTCGCTCCGAAGCCCCCGAAGCCCCCACCTGTGCTTGGAGCTCCAAACCCTCCTCCTGTGCTCTGAGTGGCACCGAAGGCTCCGAAGCCTGTAGACGTTTGCTGCCCTGTGCTGGCGGATGCGAAAGAAAACGAAGATGAGGACGTCGCTCCCCCGAACCCGAACCCGCCGCCGGTGCTGGACTGGGGCTATGATAGATATAGTGAACAAACCCGTCAGGAGAGCGCAAGAGAATTGAACCTCAACTCACCTTAGAGAACCCGAAATTCATGGTGCTTCTAGTCTCCCTTCAACCGTGCGACGAAAATCCCTTGCTCTTGCTGTGCAATTACCGTCCTAAGGTCTTCACCTAGACATGTAGCGACTAAAGGCAAAGTCAGAGCATTCAATGGCATGCAATCTCTTCCGCAAGCTCCTCCTTGCAAACCCCTCAGCCACTCCCCTCTCCACCTCCACAGTCCTGCATCTTGGTTGACAAGGCTCAAGATTTGAATCTTTATCTTCTTATCTTGTCCGACCCCTGCCAAACAACATCCCCATAGGGCTATCTGCTGTCCAGACATGAGCGTTGCACGGCTTCCATCCTAATCCTACCACTTCCATCCTCTCCTCTCGCTCCCCTCTCGCTCCCCTCTCGCTCCCCTCTCGCTCCCCTCTCGCTCCCCTCCTCTTCCCGCCTGCGTGTCCCGTGCCAGTTAAAAAACGGTTAAAATATCGTTATCGGTTTTGTTCTGTGTAAGGAACATTGATTGGTGATTTGGAAGGAACAAGCTCGAAGAGACAAAGGGCAGCGCCCATGGCAAGCCACTGAATGTAAGAGGAGGGTCAAGAGGAGGAGGAGGAGGAGGTGGTGGTGGTCGAGGAGGTGGAGGAGGTGGAGGAGGTGGTGCAGGAGGAATATGTGGAGGAGGAGGCGGAGGATGTGTTGGTCTTGATGGTGGCGGAGGAGGAGGAAGCGAGGTTTTGGGGCTGGCAATGGGAGAGACAGAGAGACGATGATGAGGGAGGGGTACAAAAATGGAATTGAAAGGCGGGGAATCATGAGCAGCATTGAGAGCAGGACAGTATTTGTGGCTTGAGGTTTCACGACCAGCTGGAAAAGGATGCTGACGACTGTGCAGACAGCTTCTCTTGCCTTCACCCGTGACAGTTGGATCCTGATCTGTACACCGACAGCAGTCAGCAGCACCAACAAGCCATGGCGATGGTGAGTGTTGTAGAGACAAGAATCGAGCTTGCAACTCGTGATGGTCTCGCACAGAGAAATATCTTGGTGTTCTCCATCATCTTCACCGTCGCTGCGCTCCTTGGTCTCATTGTGAGTGCCTCTCCTCCCCGCCGCACAAGTCGCTGAGCATCATGCAGGTCATCAGCCAGCCTCAAGCGCACACGTCCGTTCTCAGAGACGCCGACGACGATGCTTTCTTCGCAGGTTGATGTGGAGGCTCACTGATGAGCTCGGTTCTGATCGATGAGTATGTGGAGCAGGGTCGCGCGAGCTCGCTCGGCAGGGGGATCGGGACATGAAGAGGAGTGGGCAGGCGATGGACTCAGGGTACCTGGTGTTTGTTCTTGATGCCTCGATGACTCTCAATACTCAGAGACGTCCGACTGGCCATGTCGTTGAGCAAGGATGCTGCCCGGTCAGTCTCTGATATCTTGTTGGCACCTGGGTTACTGGAGTTGCAGCGCATATCATAAGGCACTTGCCGACCGACGATACCGCACTGCGATGGCCGTGCAGAAGGAGCTGCAGGAGGCGCTCAAAGTACGAGCCTGCCTCAGGCAGTCAGAGGATGATGTCTGACGGCCCGGCATCAGGCGAAGGAGACGGAGAAGATCGAAAGGATGGACAACATGCTGGAGAGAGCGGAAAAGATCAGAGACGCTGCTGTGAGACGCGCTAACGCCTTGAAGGAGCATGTATGTTGTTTCATCTGTCCTCCTTCGTTCAGCAACCCTCTGCCAGCCTTGCCCTCTGACTGTTATCCTCAAACTCCTTGAGAAATGCGCAGTTGTTGATCTTCCTGCAGATCACACCTTCTACCATCCTCCAAACCTCAGATCATGAAATGCCGGCCAAGGGTACAAATGCATGAGAGCTGCGATATGAGAATCATGACGACTTCTTTCAGACAAGTTGTCTGCTCAGATAAAGCTGTTGATGAAGAATCAAAAGCTCATTGGTATCAAACCAACTCAATTGGATGAGGATCAATCCGATTCTAGCCAACCTGTGCCCAAAGTGTTGGATTGGTATGCATTCTCAAGCTATGCTGACCTATATCTGATTTCCGTCGTCTAGTGGACCATTGGCGAATGATTGCAACACCAAGCAAGGAGGAGAGTATTACATCCACAAGCAGGGCAAGACCCAGCAGGATCAGCCTCAAGCATCGAAGTCTGAAACCTCCGAAGCGAAGGCCGATGGGTCTCGAGTCTCGATGCTCTCTGCGACTTCTCGTCGCCCCAAGAGCTTTTTCAGCGGCTTCAAGTTGTTGAAGCACGTGAGCGCAGCAGAGCGACAGCATCAACGTGAAGCTCTTCTGAGCCCCAAGACCTCGCAAGGCAACTCCGATCAGTTCCTCAAGTCCCTCGCCACTGGTTTCCTCACGCCTCGCGCACATACAAGCTCGAAGGGAATGAGGGCGATGAGAGGGCAAGAGCTGTACGAGGGCTCCAAGAAGGTGAGGCGTCGGTGATGAGGCGGGTCCCCTGTAATCCTCCGCAGCTTTCGGTCCTCGCGCAGATGAACGACCTCGACGTCGAACAGGCGAAGCTGAACAAGTAGGAGACGATCGGCAGCTTGTCTTGAGCTGACCAGCCGCTGCAGGCAACGAGAAGATCTCATCCGATCCCACCTGAGTTCCGCCAAGGATCAGTGAGCGACTCATCGATCTCGCGGGAGCTGCTGACGTCTTCATTCAGCACGATCCTGGTGGATCGCATGGTGATGCAGTGGGTTCCTCGCGGAATGCTCGCCATCCCTTCCTCGCTCAGCTTCACTCCCGTCGACGCTTCGGAGAAGTCCAACGTGAAGGCAGAGGATGCCAACAAGATTCGCGTCGCTGCCTCGGGAGTGTCCCTGGAGGAAGCGTTAGGGGAGGTGAACAAGCAGCAGGTGGCCATTAACAAGAACCGCCTGGTGACTTTGCGCTGCTGGGGATGCCATCAGGGTCTGACTAGCTGCCTATCAGGTCCTGATGCAGCAGATTCACACGTCCAACCCGAACACGCTCATTGAGGAGGCGGCAAAGGCGGGAGAGGCAGTTCCAGTTCTAGTCCAGCTGCCCTCGACTCCTGAGGTACCTTGACGAGCCTGAGGCTGCTGGATGAGTTTGAATGTGCAGGACAAGGCGAAGGATCTGAAGAGGAAGCTGTTCAAGAATCACTTCGACGAAGCGACCAAAGCCTTCGAGGTGCTTGTTCATGACAACAGCGAAAGCGCATCGGCTCATCTCCTCGGCAGGCCGCAAACAGCGCCTTCAAGGTTGCAGCGAAGGGGGGAGCCGCAAATCCAGTGGTGGGCAAGACTGAAGTGAGCAAGGAGAGTCACAAGGCCGAGACTGTCGCTGCTGTGCCTGTGGCTGCAGCTGCTCCTGCTGCCGTCAAGAAGTCTCATGTAGTCCAGTCGGCCTTGCCGCAGGAGCCCAAGAAGGTCCAGACAGAGGAGAAGAAGCCCGAGGAGGAGCATGCGGCTAAAAGCGCAGAGAGCATCAAGAAGTCTTCGAAAGCTGAAGAAACTCAGGAGAAGAAAAAAGGGCTGGTCACGTACGATGCGGTGAAGGCTGCTCAAGATCTCACCGGGTGAGGCATCGATGTCGCCATGCTCGCCCTCCACCTGCTCATCTCGTGGGTTCAGGTTCTTCGATGACCTCATCGCTAAGAGAGTCGCTGTTGGAGGGGTACGGCCTCCTACAGTTTCCTCCTCTCCTGCCTCTCCTGCCAGCCAGCCTGCTCGCTCCCTCGCTCCCTCGCTCCCTCCGTTCCCTGCTCACAGCGACGCAGGGCCACAAGTCCTCGCAGGCTGAAAAGACTCACAAGCATCAACTCTCTGGGCTCGAGCTGGAGAGGAAGGTGAGCAGCGTCTCGCGCATGCTTGTCTGCACCTCACAGGAAGAGCAGAAGGAGGACGATCTCATCTCGAAGCAAGAGCAGGAGGACATCAGTGGTGAGGCTGCAGGGAGATTCTTGCTTCGGCTCTGACGAGGATGGGTCAGTGGCGCAGCTGGAGAAGGAGCGGCAGTACGTGATCAAGAGCGGGCAGCCAGCGGCATACGTGGGGAACGAGCTCAAGGTGAGAGGAGGATCGGGAAGATGGAAGGAAGGAGAGAAGATGAGACGAGAAAAGGGAGCAGATTGAGCGTTGCAGGGGATGAGGTTGTGAGAGGGGGTGAGGGGACCGAGCCGGGTCAAGATCTTCCAGCTGTTGATTGTTGATGCTGCAGCACAAATCTGCGGAGGAGTCCAGGAAAGAGCTCAATGACTTCTATAACAGTCTCTCGCACTAAGGACGAGAAGTGGGTCAGGATCGTGCCATTACTAGGAGACACTGCTGAGGCTGTAAAGCGTTTCAGCTCGTCTCAGCTTAACTTTAGAAACATCCAGTGAAAGTTTGCTACTTCTAACTGTGATCATCCGATCAGAGTCCGATCATCCGACTCAGAGTCCGATCATCCGATCAGAGGAGTCCGGCTCAGGCAAACTTTGAAAAGTTTGACTCGACTCTGTCGGAGTGATGATCCTTTAAAAGTTGGCAGCGGCCCTCGGCCGTCCTGCGCCGTGCCGCGATAACGCTATGTCCGTCCCGTACGCAGTGGTACGGTCCTTTGACCGGGGTTCCACTCAGTATTGCCCCGGCACTGGCAAAATTTTTGCAGACTGCGGCAAAATTTTTGCAGACTGCGGGAGGTAGCGGACCTTAAAAAGGAACCGTTGGTTACCACCACACGGACTCGAACCGTGAATCTCCTGCTCCGTAGGCAGGCGCCTTGTCCATTGGGCCATGGCGGCTTACCTACCTCGTGGAGTGCTGGTATAAGAATGACGCCATGCAGCAGTGGATGGCACGGGAAGAGGTGGAGGGAGAGACAAGGGATGGAAACGAGAGGAGACAACGGTGTAGGAAGTGAAGGGCAGGACAAGTACAGCGGGAGAGGGAGGATAGGGACACTTGAGCTTTTTCATATCAGCAAGTTAGAAGAGAAATGGATGTTGCTGCTAGCAAGGCTACTTTTAGCAGGAGAGATTTTGAGGGAGGGTATGGAGATCGGGAGGGGCGGGTAAAGTAGAGATGAGGACATATGAAATAGCGAGTAAGCTTGTAGCTCTCTTGAGTGGGTCAGTGAGTCAGTGAGATGTATGACTTCAAACAAATATGTTTTGTTCTGATTGTTGGGAACAGGCGAAGTCGTTTATGAAACCTGCTGTACCTGCTCTGCTATTCATTGACCACCTCTTCTCCTGCTATACCAGACGCGTTCACTCTGCCGTTCAGATGAAGAGGATTTCTTACCAGGTAGGAAGCGGAAAGGTCGCCATATCCCAAGGAGACATCACCAAGTTCAAAGGCGACGCCATCGTCAACGCAGCCAACGAGCGCTGTCTAGGAGGAGGAGGGGTAGACGGAGCGATCCATCGAGCAGCAGGGGAGGAGCTGTACCAGGCCTGCCTGAAGCTCGAAGAGGTGGAGGAGGGGGTGCGATGCCCGACCGGTCAAGCCGTCATAACTCCGGGGTTCAAGCTCGACGCTAAGAACGTCATCCATACCGTAGGGCCCAACCTTTCCGGGAGAGAGGACGTGGGCAGGGCAGCGACGGACGACACGCTCCTCGAGTCCGCCTACCGCTCAAGCTTGCAGCTCGCCAACGAGGTCTTGACGTCTCCTCCTCGTTACTCGGCTGAGCCTTCCCCTGCAGCATAACCTCAAGAGCATCGCCTTCCCGGCTATCAGCTGTGGGGTCTTCGCCTACCCTGTGAAAGAAGCAGGAACGCTCTCTCACTTGTACTCGATGCGGCTGTTGGTGACGCTTGAGCAGCTGACAAGGCCATGAAGACAACCAAGGAGTACATAGGCAACTTGTCGCTGGTTGAGTTTGTTATGTTCGACAAGGTTTGTTGTGTCTGTGATGCTGCGATCTCCCTTGAGAAAGCCTTTAGGACAAGTATCTTGCGTTCAAGTCAGCAGCAGATGACGTCTTTGAATCGAAGGCGGAGGATGATGAGTTGTAAAGGCACACTGAACTTAGAACATCGTTTTACCCACATTGACTATAACCTGATAGAAATGAAACAACATCACATCGCCTTGACAAACATCATATCAATACAACATAAACATTCAACATAACCTCAACATAACTTCTCACAAAGAGTCTCGTCGCCTCTTCATCCCCCGACCCGACTGTTATCTTCATATCAATTCTCACGAGATCGCTGGATTGCCTCTTGTAGCTCCCTCTTGAGATCGTCAGAGAGGTGCTGAATTCTTTCATCCCCCGCCACTCTGATCTGATTCAGTTCGTCCTATTCAGCACAGTAGACGTCAGCATCCCCCTTCCCCCGAACCGTCTCCCCTCCTGCACCTGAATCTTTGATAGAGATTCGCTGAAGAAGTTTGCTCCGAAGACGTGTCTTGCTGATCTTCTTGTTTCCCTTGCTGGGAGATGAAGTGATTTTGATCGCGGATTTGCTCGATAGATCGTTTCATGTGTTTCTCGAAGGTTTGCAAGGAGTCATACCTGACAAAAGTCACCTTTTGCTCGCTGCCATGGCGATTGCCACTTACAACAAGCTGATGTCTTCATTGCGGTAAGCGAGCAGCTCTGCGCATTCTTGCCTTCGGATCGTCACCTGGTGATCGCCACAACATCTGAGTCAAAGCTCGTTGCACGCGCTGTGCTCTACCTCCTGGTCAAGCTTGCATGTTTCAGATCGCAAATCTTCCAGTTCCATGGAGATCTGAGGAATCATCAGAGTTCTCCTTTATGTTGCTTGTTGAGATGTACAGCTCTGAATGCGTCTTCTACAACTTTCTGTTTGTTCTTGAGCTCCGCAACCGTCGCTTTGGTCTCCTGGAAACCAACGCATCTTTCAATTTCACAACGGCATGTCATACGGGTGCCCTACCTCGTCCAGCAACGAAATTTTCCTCGACGCCAACGAGTCGACGAGGGAGTTATATGAGATCTATGGGACGTGGGAAACATCAACGTTGACATCAGGCGTCGCAGCCACAAACCTCATTCTTCTGCTCAAACTCTCTCGCATTGGATCTGTTCGCACTTCATTCGCACATCAAGAAACTGTTTACCTTCTCACTGCATGTCTTCAATCTCCTTAAAGTTGATCCTCATCTCCTCCAGGACCGCATCGAAACTTTTCCAGAGCAATTAGACCAGCAAACTTCAATGCGCGGATCGCAATTCGATCCCAAACTCACTGTCGAAGTCTGCTGGACAATTTCTCATCTGCAAGCATGACGATCTCGTTGCACTGTTCCCCATGTCACTTGCCAACAACCATCACCATCTGTCTTTCCTTCTTTTCAAGACGGCTGTGCGCACTTTCTTGCTGGAAATCAGGCTGAAGAAACATGCATGACAATACGGCACACTGCGCATTCAGAAGTTAGCAAAACCTTGTAGTTGAGCCTCAGGGTCTGCCGGAGCTCGTGGATCTGCTTCATTAATTCTACGAAGCAGTCAGAGCCACGGGTCTCATACCTGCCAATACTTACCCTCCTTCTCTAACCTGGATAGTTCGACCTCCCTTCGCAAACTGGCTCAAAGATTCAGCAAGACATTCATCAGGTCCCATCAAGGCAAGTTCGAATCACTTTCGAGTTTCATCCCGGTACTTCTTGATATCATGCGTATTCTCTTGCAGAACTGACTTGATCTGCATTCACTCCTTGTCAACAACCAAGGGCACGGCACATATTGCTTGTGACCTCTATGATCTCGTTCAGCAGGGAGTTGGAAACCATCTCCAACGAGACGCGCAGCTCTCTCAACTTGTATCATCCAGAAACTTCAGACAAGGAGGAAATAGCTGGAGCTCAACGCAACCCCACCTCCTCGTTCTCCACTTTCACCCTCTGGCCAAGAAAAGGGTTCAGAGCTCAGTGAGTGAGAAAGTTAAACGAGCTGACGTCTTCCAACGAGTCTTCTTCATGGACAAGTGGTGGCCCTTGCTCGTTACAATCTTCTCTCGAAGTCCTGATGGAACCAACCGCATCACAGGAGAAGATGGATGCATCAGGTTGCAACCTGTGCTTCTTTGCACTCGTTGACCGCTTCCTCACTGTCTTGGTTCTACGAGGATTGTCATTCAAAACACAGCAGCAGAGAAAGAGATTGAAACCTGTCTGGCATATCCCGGAATCTAAAACGCAATAAGTCAGAGATATCAAGTCAGGTAAAGGGGGAGTACAGCTTGGTTCCAGGAACAAGCCGTTATCGTTCTTCCTCTACGCACCCGACCTCTCTCCATCAGGCATACAACCAAACTCGTGGACTTCTCTTGTTTATTCTATGATCAAGAAGAGGAAACGACTCCCATCACCCCATCTTCTTCTATTCCTTCACATCGCTCCGATCCTCAACTAGGATTCTATTGACCTTCCATTCCGCGTTCTCATCCTAGGTTGTCCTCCTTCTGCCCTCTTGTACCCTTCAGACATTCATCCTCTCCTTCTCCTTCTCCTCTTCCCTCCTCTCCTCTCCTCCCCTCCCCTCCTCTCCTCCTCCTATCTCACCTGCTCTCTCTCCCGCCATGTCGCCCCTCCTCTTTCCTGAGCGCCATTGGAATTGGGGAATATACCCCTTGCCCTGTGTCCTACCCTCACACCCTACCCCCTCGCCACCACTCCTCTAATTGTATTTATGGCCAAACAATCTTTTGATAGGCTTCCTCCCCCCCTACCTCATTTTTCCTTTATCTCATTCGATCAATCGATGGAAGTAGGTATATATCCAGGAGATTGACCCATCACAGTCACCTCTACCCCCAGATTTCCTTCTGGACCCGTGGTCGTACCTCTATCGGGAGTGACGACCCCTACATTTCCTGGAGGAAGCGACTGCTATGCGGCTTAATGCGCGGAGCGAAGGTGAGCATGGCAACCAGTACACACAGCATCGACCCTCTCCTCCTCTCATCACTCCCTCCCTCCTCCCCTCCTGCCTGATTCTTTCCATGCATCATCGGCGCTGTCTGCCTACCCGTGTTCTCCCTCCTTCCCCCGCCTTCACGTCGAATCCACCTTCACTTGCTTCGTATCTTTCCACTGACTTGCCAACACCCACCTGCTTGTGTCTCCTTTTCTGCATGTTGAGGCCATTCTTTCCTCTCCTTCTCGAGCGGCTCTGCCACTTTCCCGTCACATGCTGACGTAGAGATCCCACATCCTTTGTTCATAGAACCTTGTTCTCCTTCGTTTCGATCAGGTTGACTTCTCTGCTCTCCACTGACAGCATGCAGCAGGACGTTCACAACAGGTCCCTGCCTCCTTCTCTTGATTCCTTCAGAACAGCAGCAGCATCTCCTCCTCTCCTCCCTCTCCCCTCCACCTGATTTCTCTCCTCCCCCATTATGGCGCTGCGAAGCCCCCACATGAAGCCGCAGCGTAGCGATCTCGATGGCGACCATCTCTCCTCCATCAACCGCAGCTACTTCGACACCGGCATCATGGACGAGCCTCCCCTCCCAGCTGTCGACGAGCAGACTCCCCTTCTGATCCCTCCAACCACGGAGTGGAACCTGGACCTGGATGACTACTACGAGACGGGGAGCCTCTGCGGTGACCGGCGCTCGCTCAGCTTCCTCAACCTCATCGGCATCATGTACTTTGCGGTCTCTGGAGGGCCGGAAGGGACGGAGGGGATCATCTCAGCTGGGGGGCCCAAGTTCGCCCTGCTGGGGATAGCAGCGACCTCCGTCCTCTGGAGCATGCCTATCGCGCTGCTGTCGGCCGAGATGGTCACGGCGGTGCCGCAGAATGGCGGGCCCATGGTGTGGTCGAGAGCAGCATTCGGAGCAGGGACGGCGATGGGAGACTTCGTGGCCTTCCTGGCTGGCTGGCTGTCGTTCCTATTCACTGCCGTTGACGCTGCCTTGTACCCGAGCATGTTCATGAGCTACTTGGTGGCAGGTACGGGGATCGCCCTGACCCCGGTCCACATCACCTTCGGCAAGCTGCTGTTCGTTGCTGCGCTCACAGCTCACAACGTAGCTGGAGTCGAGTCCGTGGGAGCCAGCTCCTCGGTCATGATCATCGCCTTGCTCGCTCCCTTCGTCGCCTTCATATTCGTTGCCTTCACGGGAGTGGCTGGATGGGCTTTCAGCCCTGGGAACTGGCTCGTTGGAGCTCTCACCCCCTCCTCTGCCGTCGACTACACCGTGCTCCTCCTCTGGAATATGGGGATGTGGGAGTCTGCAGCCTCCTGCGCAGGAGAGGTCCAGAACCCTTCCAAGACCTTTCCTCGAGCCCTGGCTGCTGTTCTCTTCCTAGTTGTCCTCAACTACGCCTTGCCCATCATGGCCTTTACAGGGGTGGACGACAATTATGACAAGTACGTCAACGGATACTACGTCAAGATCGCAACGCAGGTAGGCGGCAAGGCGTTCGGCTCGGCGCTGGCGCTAGGGCAGTGTATCAGCACGATCGGGCTGTTCAGCAACAGTGTGGTGAAGAATTCTTATCTGCTGTGTGGGATGGGAGAGCAGACTCTCCTCCCCAAGCTCTTTTCCGATCGATGGTCTGTTACCAACGCCCCCATCTTCTCCATCGCTGCCTCCTCCCTGGTCACAGTGATCATGGTCATGCTGGATAGCTTTTCTGTCGTACTGGTAGAGACTTTTTCTGCCTCTCTCCTGCCTCTCTCCTGCCTCTCTTCTGCCTCTCTCCTCCTTATCAATCATTCTCAGCTACCCTGCCCGCTCATTAGCCCGCCTTCCTGCCTCCTGCCTCCTCTCAGCCTCTTCCCTACTGTGCTGCTGTCTTCTCCTTCCTCAGTTCCGAGACTTGTGGTTCGTTTGCATCAACTTGGACTGACTATGAAGATGTCAGAGCATCGACATGATGTTGTACTCCATGGTGTTGATGATAGAAATTGCAGCGTTCATGTAATTTCTCCTCTCCTCCCTTGCCCTCTCATCTTCTCCCCCTCCCTTCTCTTCTTCCCTTCTCTTCTTTTCTTCCCTTCACCTCTCCCCCAACGTCCCTCCCTCTCCTCTCCCTCTCCCCTCTCCTCTCCTCTCCCTCTCCCTCTCCCTCTCCCTCTCCCTCTCCCTCTCCCCTCTCCCCTCTCCCCCCTTTCCTCTCCCCTCTCCCTCTCCCTCTCCCTCTCCCTCTCCCTCTCCCTCTCCCCTCTCTCTTTCCCTTCCGTTCTTTCTCACGCAGCTTCCTCAGCAAACTCCGATATTCTTTCCCCGACTTGCAAAGAGGGTACAAGATTCCCATCAGCGGGCCTTGGCTCTTCATCTTCTTCACCCCCGTCATTGCCTTCGGTATTCTTCTCATCTGCACAACGAGCCTCCAGGTGAACCTCAGGATCTGAAAGTTTCATCGGTCACTGTTGAGGTTCTGCTTTCAACTCACTTGCCCTTGGTGTCTCCAGGGCATTTTGCTCGTCGCTTTTCTTATCCTGATTGGTGTTATGCTCTTTTCCGGCTTGTGGATTTACAGACAACAATCCCCGACAGTTTTCCAGCAAGTACGTCCCAGGCCCTGCTCCCAGTCATAGTCCTCTGCTCTGCTCTGCTCTGCTCTGCTCTGCTCTGCTCTGCTCTGCTCTGCTCTGCTCTGCTCTGCTCTGCTCTGCTCTGCTCTGCTCTGCTCTGCTCTGCTCTCCTATCCGGGTTCTCCTCCATAAATGGTTCCCCCACCAGGCACCATCAGAAGTTCCCGAGATTCTCGAGTCTCCTGCCTGCTCTCGGCTTGGGACTCCAGCGCCTTCGCATCAAGGCTCCTCCTATCGGTTCGTTCCTTTCTTCTCTTCCTCCTACTCTCATTCTCCTCCTTTCCTTTCCTGCAGTCTCTGCCCCCCTCCTCCCCCTTTCCCCATCTGCTCCTTCTGTTTTCATATGTTTCTCGATCCCTCTGAGCGATTTTGAGCAGCGAGTCCGCCCAGCATTCTTCCGTACGGTCAGGTCAAGGCTCAGCGCAGGTGACTGACTTTGACTTCTCTTCTCCCCTTCTTCTCCTCACGTCTCTGTGTCCTGCTCCTCCCTTGCTCCTCTCGTCACCTTGTCCTCCTGCTCCTCCTGCTCCTCCTGCTCCTCCTGCTCCTCCTGCTCCTCCTGCTCATGTCCCTCTCCCTCCAGGGCGAGTACGACACACACTGGGACGCGAGCTGGGACCATCCGCTCTACCAAGGTGCCTCCCTGCGATCCTCTTGACCGAAGCAGCTTGCTGATGACTGGCAGGACGCGATGCGATCACTGGTTTGTAGGAGGGGAGGATCAGCAGAACGCGATGGCAACAAGAAGAGAATAAGAGTTTCAGTATTTTTCTTGTATGGAATAGACTGTGATGTGAATTATGTCAGATCAAGCCGGAAGATATCTTTCCAGAGCTTGTAGCATCTTCTGTTCCTGTTCCATTGATTTGTTTTCATACTCCGACCTGTCCAAGTCATTGTCACTGTCATGAACATCATCATCATCATCATCATCATCATCATCATCATCATCATCATCATCATCATCACCACCACCACCACCACTACCACTACCTCCTCCTAAATCAAGAATCTGAACACATTGTCATCATCATCATCGTCATCATCATCATCATCGTCATCGTCATCGTCATTGTCATCATCGTCATCATCATCGTCATTTTTCCAACTCTTACCTCACTCGTTGTATGTGGCTTCTTACCAGCTGCTCAAACTCTGTCTGTCTTGCAACACAACTAGTCAACCTGTGCTGCAGTGACATGATCTGCCTGTCCCGCGCTGCAATGTCCGACTGATACTGTTTGATCGACTTTGCCGCACGCACGAGCTGCTTCTTGTATTCATCGCGATTCTTCTTCACCAGCATCAGCTCTATCTTGGACTTTTTCAGCTCGTGCCGCAGCATTTCCTTCTCCCCCTCGGTATCTGTCATGATCGGCGAAACTCCATGGCAGTCCATGACCTGGGGAGCATGAGAAGGAGAGTGGCGGAGGGAAACAGGGAAGGGAGGGGAAGGAGGGGAGGGAGGGGAGGGGAGGAGAGAAACAGGTGGAAGCTGCGTCTAACGAAGGAAGGAAGGAGGGGAGGGGAGGGGAGGGGAGGGGAGGGAGAGAAACAGGTGGAAACTGCGTCTAACGAAGGGGGAGGAGGCAATACTGGAATGTATCACCACAAGAGGCCTGCATCATGTCGAGACGCAACAGGGCGTGTAAAAGCAATCTTGCTATCAAGGGGGACAGGAAGAGGAAGAGGATACGAATGAATATAAGGCATTCAAGACAGCTGTACCGTATTTCTCGCTCCTCCTCCTCCTCCTCCTCCTCCTCCTCCTCCTCTTCCTCTCGCTCCTCCTCGTTGTCCTTCTTGCTCCTTGAGCCTGTTCATGGGGGAACAGCCGATCACGCACACTCAGCAATCGTCACGAACTCACTGCAATCCAGCTCGAGACGAGCTCATGTCAAGTCTTGCCAGCTGTCGGTCCATCTGAGAGATCTGGTGGGACAGTCTGAGCATCATCTCCTCAAGAACTTCAGCATCGTCCGACTGCGACGAGCCGAGGGAGCCGAGCATGTCCTGCTCGGACTGACTGCCGTCCTGGTGGTCGAGCAAGGAGCCTGGTCGGTGCATCTGCAGAGAGAGGTCACGAGGATGCGAGCCGGTCTGTGAGTGTTTCTCACTGACCCGAGAAGCTATCACCTCCTCCTCCTCTCCTTCCGCCCCCCGCCCCCCCCCCCCCCTCGGCCTTCCTCCCTTCATCTTTCTCACGCTCCTCTTCCTCCTGCTCTCTCTTGACTACTTTCTTTTGGTTGTGACAGGTACTAGCAGCGCTCATGTCTCGGATTCCGGCTCTCGTCGCTTCCTTCCCCACCCCCTCCCCTCCTCTCTCCGTCCTCCCCCCTCCCATGGATCGCGTTGCTGCCGGTGCGAGGGGCAGGGGAAGAACGTCGAGGGAGGGGAGGCGGGGGGAAGGAAATGGGAAAAAAATGAGGAAAAATGGACTTGATGAGTGAGGAGGAAGGAGGCGAGTGAAGGAAAGGAACGCAAGACAGGCAGAGGAGGAAGAAGCTTGGAGGGGAGGCTGCGAGGAGGAAAAGATGGCAACAGTCAAGTGCGCTGTCGGGACGTGGACGGAGGATGCAGAAGGATGTGGGAATCAAGGCAAGTGACGTGTTCTTCGTCTCTTTCTAACGTAACAGGCTCCTCAGCGGCCAGCTCGCCAGCCTCAGCGTCTTGAGGGGGAGAGAAGCGATAGCAAGCAGGCTGCCAGCAAGCCTCTCTAGGGGAGTCTCATGTAGCCTGCGCAGAACTTCCTCCTCCTTCAACTGACATCCCTGCAGGTCTTCGAAGACTCTGTTCCCGCCCCTCCTCTCGGGCTCATCCCACATCCTTGACAGGCCCTGCACTAGCCCGTCCTCCATCTTCAGCAGATGCCCCCGCCCTCCTCCCTTGCCGGCGCTCTTCATCGTCAGGAACCCTGTCCCCTGGCTGTTGTCGGGGCTCTCAGCGTCGAGGAACCTGGACGCGAGTCAGGAGAACGGTTCCCTCCCTCCGCTCCTCCTCCACCTGCTCAACCAGATCGATCTTCTCCTTCGCGGATACAACCTCACGTCCACACTCCTCCTGCAGCAGACCGTCACCCTCGCACGCCCCGCTTCTGCTCAGCTCGTACCGAGCTGGGATCTTGGCAAACTTCTTTGCGGCATCGATCGCCGCATGGATTCCTCCTGCAGGGTCATGTCAGCACACACAGCAACAGAGCAGACCTCCTGCACCGAGTTCATCCACCAGCCCTCGCTCTTTAGCCTGTCCCGAACCTTTAGTCTCGTCCTACAACAGGTTGTACGGGTACCTCTTGCCCCGTCCACACTCGCCCTCCTGCGATCAACCGAACGGTCTGCAGCTCCACAGCTGACACGTTGGAGGGATCAAAGCTCGCAGCCAGGTTCCGCTCCTCCTCTTCGCTCGAGCGCTTCATCGTCAGCCATCGCAGCACATTGCTCACGACGTTCACAGCCTTCGCCTCTGCTCGCCGCGATCCGTCAACATCACACGGACTTTCGTCGTGACGCCTCACCTGCTTTCTCAGCTTGACTGCAGACTCTCAGCACGGAGAGAGCTGACGCTTCCTCCCTCAGCCGACGCACGTGGTCGAGCTTCTCCTTCTGCAAGTTTGATACTCACGCAAGCACAAGGCAGAGCTGGGAAACGTACGAGCCCAATGGACGCCAGCTGCTCCAGCCCACAGAAGTTCACGACGCTGGCAGAGCTGAGCTGCAGCTGGATGTTCTTCTCCACGAGGTCCGCCCTTGCCTTCAACACCGCTGTTCCTCGTCCCAGTGCGACCTTGGACAGGAAGTCCTTGTACGTCCGATCTAGAGACTCCTCGAACACTTTCCTGCGGGTCAAAGTTTAACAGGGAGCTGGAAGGCAGCTGGAGATGGCGCGCACCTCTCCTCCTCCGAGAAGGGACGAAGCGAGCTCTCCATGGCCGCAAACTTGCCCAACGTGATGCTGTCGTGAGTCACTCCGATCAGGTCGGCGAAGAAGCTCCCTAGGACCATCTTCCCGCTCAGCACTCCTATAGACCCTGTTATGGTCCCTTCCTGGGCTATGATTGTGTTGGCAGGGGCGCTGATGAAGTAGCCGCCCGACGCTGCCATGCTGCCCATGCTCACCACCACTGGGATCCCCTTGGCACGGATCAGCATGATCTCCCTCCACATGGTGTCGCTCGCCAGGGCTGAACCTCCCGGGGAGTCAACGCGAATGATCACAGCCTTCACCTTCCTGCTCGTCCCGTCAAGGGTGACGTAGAGAGAGGGAGAGGGAGAGGGGGAGGGGAAGGGGAAGGGGGAGGGGGAGGGGGGTGGAGAGGGGAAGAGGGAGAGGGGGAGGGGGAGGGCATCGTTCTACCTGTCGCCGCGCACTTCTCTCAGCGTGCGACAGAGCGAGTCAGCGCCGACGGAGGAGGAGGAGCTCTCTCCACAGATGATATCCCCGCAGGCATGCACAAAGGCGATGCGAGGCTTCAAGCCGTCCAGGAGCCGCTTGAAGAGACTGGTGTCAACCCGATCCGCGTACTTGTGGACGTACAGGAGAGAGGAGTCGTTGTCCGGCACCATCAGGCCCAAGAACCTCATGGCGGAGGAGAGGAAAGCTCTGAAAATGCCCGGCTGTTCCTCCTGCTTATCGTACTTGGGCGACAGAGTCCACGGGACGAGCTTCAGCTTCTTCATGACTTCGTCTGTGTTGACCTTGGCCTGGCTGTGCTTCAGGTAGCTCTTGATCAGGGTGTAGAGAGAGTCCCGGTCGCACGCGTGCGAGTTCTTCCACCCGTTGGCCGGGTGATTGCAAGGGAACTTCAGCTGCAAGACTTCCGTATCGTTAGAGAAGAAGATCTTCAGCTCGTCTCTTGACCTCTTCTCGACTTTTGACAAGAGGTTGACTGGCCTCGACCATTCCCGACGGCTACCGCGAACGGTCAGCGCGTCGTCATCGAGCTGCAAGCTGCCGTTCAACCAGCTACAAAATCTTTCTTCCTGATCGCCCCCAGCAAGGCAGATGTCCCCGAACTTGTTATTGAACAGCATGGACGCATTGCAGTGAAACTTCATCGACTTCCAGTGAGGAACGACACAAGCAGGTCCTTCCTTTGCCAGCTTCCTCACCGCATTGTAGACTCCGTCACGGTACAGGAGAGCATCGACCAGCCCTGCATCCAGCGCGTCTGCAGCGAACATGGGAGGCTTGTCGATAATGCTCTTGAGTTGGGCCACGGAGATGTTGCGAGATTCGGAGATTCCGCCCGTCAGTTGTTCGTACCAGGACTGCAGCAGAGAGTTCAGGTTCTCCCTCTGCTCTCGTGTGAACCGTTTTTCGGTGTAACTGTTCATCGCGCTCTTGTATTCTTCTCTCCCTCCAAACTGCGGAAGAATCTGCGGGCAACTGGTGAGGCACCTTTGAGGTGGAAAGGGGACACAACAAACCTTGAGCCGATCCAGCAGCTCTCGGTAGAAGGAGACTTCTATGTTGAATCCCGACAGGGACAAAGACCCTGAAGGCTGCAAGAACACAAGCTGACAGCTGCATGCGAGGAGGTAGTCCAGGTTTCCTCTTCCTCCCTCTGGAAAACTTTCTGCCCAGGCAACGGCGATCTTTCCATGGGATCGGAACCTAATGATCGCATCTCGCAACTCTTGGACAGTCGCAAAATCAAACCCTGTCTTTCTCGCTGACTCAGCAGGAATATGTACGATGATCCCCTTTACTCGTCTGTCTGTAGCCGCACGATCCAACGCTTGTACGATCCCTCGCACAGAGATGGCGGGCTCATCGAGGTACTGAAGAGCCTCGAAGTACGACTCGATCTCGACTTCTCCACTGGTGACCCGAATCTTGAGGAGGGCAAATCAGTTCATCTCCAACAAGACGTCCCTCCCTCCCCCTCTCACCTTTCCAAGGTCAATCTCAAGGATGCAGCTCTTCGGGATCCTTTTGGACTTGAGGGTCTCGATGGCCGTGTCGATGAGCATCATCGTCAGGAACGGTCGGCGCAGAGCAAACGAGAGGATCTGTGCGAGGACATCATCACAGATGTTGTAGAAGCATGCGCGTTCCCCACCTGCATCGGGAGATTGTTCTCGCCCTCCTCGTCGTCCTCCCCATCCTCCTCTTGTTTCGCCGGAGGTTGTTGCTTGCTGTGCTGGACTTCATTCTCCTTGGGTGCAACTTCAGGCTTCTTGGTCGTGTCCTTCCCCTCGCTCTGAAGCTGCTGCCGGATCAGACTCCTGATAGCTTGCAACCGCTCATCCTTCACAGGTTTCGCAGCTTGATCTGCCTTTTCATTCTCCTTGGCCTTCTCCTTGGCATCCTGCTCTTCAGGAGCAGCTTGCGAGCTCCCTTCACCCGTCTCGGTGTCCTCAGGGACCGCATCAGAATGGCTTGCAGCAGAAGCTACTGAAGTGTTTGTCTTTCCTCCCTCCCTCGCCATCCCCTGCGCGCCCAATCGCATGCCCTGCAATGCCCAAGGATGTCTCAGTCCCAGTCTCACTCGTTTCACGTTCCTCGTCACCTTCAACGCATTCTGGAGCAGACCGACCGGACTCTGGCCGTCGTCTTGCCCTCCCCGAAGGCCTGAAACATAGTCGTCATCCTGAAAGTCTCAATCGGAACATAGGTAGAAACCTGGCCTTTGGTATGCAAGCAAACTCCTTGCGCGGGGGCCGTTGAAGAAGGAAGATGGTATGTCTAAACAACCATGTCTCAGATTTTTCGCCCCAGATATCGCCATGCTTACCTCTCTGCAACCAATTTCTCCCATGCTCACATTCCACCAAAGAAAGTGCCAGGACGAGGAAGAGCGCAAGGGACCTCGCAACACAGCGGGTGGATAACATCTGGTACTGCTGTAACCGGGGGGTTCTTTAGCTCCACGTCTCCGATTCCTCTCTCAGATGTTGATATCACTCAGAGCCGACGACGAGCGGTCTTCAGGTACGCATCTCAAAACACGACAATTGCACCCGCTGTTTTGATCAACTTGTCGTAAGAAAACAACAGCACAGACAGCCGGACAAGCTAGCGCATATCATACTACACAAGCATCGTGTTGATGGTAGAACATTTCTGACAATAGGTGGAACTGAAGGTGATTGGGGCTGAACAAGGTGCAGGAAGAAAGGGGGCTGGAAATGAAAGCGCGATCGACATGGACGAAGCATGATGTTTCGCGGCCTATTTAATGGCGCGAGGCAATGCAAGAAACATCAAAGTCGGAGTGCGTGGAGGGTGGGGAGACAAGAAAGTTCCTACCTAACAGTCTATCAGGAAACATGCTACAAACTCTATCCAAGATCCTCTGAACGAAAATGTCCAGCCTCCTTATCACATCCCTCTGATGCGCGAGATTCTTATCTGCTCCTTACAGTCTCTTCATGCTCTATGTCTTCTCCTTTCGCTCCTCATGCCTGCCCTTATCCCTGCTCTCGCTCCAATCTGCTCCCTCCCCCGTGTTTCCGTCGCCTCCATTTTCCGATCCTGAGGCCGGTGAAGCGTGTTATAGTGAGGTGGGGTCCACATATATTGGGGGTGTTCAGTGTTCATCAGGGGTACTTCCCATGAAATGGAGGCAGGGTCCTTATTAGACAACTCAATTCAAAGTTGAAAAGAAGCAAGGGTGATAGGATAAGCATTTTTAATTAATGTCAAGATTAATAATTATCGCTTCTATCCCACCTTGTAATTACATTTTTCGTTGTCGACCTTCATCTGTCGTCTGATGCTGTAAATGAGAGGGGAAGAGAAGGGGTCATGAGCATTCATGTTGATTTTACACCCCTCCATGTATCACCCCACCCTCCATGTTTTCTACCCCACCCCCATATCATCCTCTTGTTTCGCATTCCATCGCTTCCTTGCTAACTAATGAACAGCCCTGCAGTCCCTGCAGTCCCTGCACCATGACAAAATGCAACAGGACGTGAGGGATGAAGAAGATGCGAAGATATGACAAGAGCGCTCGAATGAACGAAGAGGAAGAGGAAGAGGAAGAGGAAGAGCATCTCGGTCATCGTACTGTTTTCGGTTTTTAATATCTTTTGAGTGGTTCTACTGGTACATTTATCACTTTTTACATGAATTGCTGATGCTGCAACACAAGCTGACCCCCCTTGACGATGTCGTTCATTGACGCCACCGTTCCAAGCTTCCTCTCCAAGTTCTGTTCGATCTCGCAGGAGTCGAACTGAACAATCCCCCTGCCAATCCTTCCTCCTCTCTCATCAACGAGGAAGACGGGCGAGGAGGCGCGGAAGTCTCCCTGGACCCTCAAGATGTCCTTGAGCAGGATCGGAGTCTGCATGCTCGCCTGGCGGGAGAGCTCCTGCACCGACGAGGACCTGAGAGTCATAGCCCCTTCGCAGGTCGCCGCATGTGCCAACCAGTAGTTCATCTTGTCGTGCTTGCGGTCGTTGGCAGGGAACAGGGTCCCGATGTCCTTCCCCTCGAAGATGCCAGAGATGTTGGTCAGGTCATGACCATTGGCAATGATGGCCTTGGACCCCCCGGCAGTTGCTGTCAGGGCTGCGTTGATTTTTGACGCCATCCCTCCTCGCCCCATTGAGGACTTCTGCCCGATCTCCACGCTCGCAGAGTCCTGATAGACCTTGATCCTTTCCGCTCCTTCCTCTCCAGGAGGTTTGGTGAAGACGCCGTCCACATCAGTCATCATGGCGACAGCGTCCGCTCCAACTCCACCAGCAACCAGCGCCGAGAGCATGTCATTGTCACTGAAGCACATCTCCTTGTCAAGCTCCCTGCATCCCGTCACAGCGTCGTTCTCGTTGATGACCGGGATGACGCCAATGGCTGCAAGCTTCTCCAAAGTGTCCGTGAGGTATCTGTACCGCTGGGGAGAAGAGAAATCATGTTGGGTAATGAGAACTTGAGCGCACTTTAGGCCGAGAGCGGAGAACATGGATGTGTAGGTACTCATCAGCGTCTCCTGACCTGCTGCTGCGCAGGCTTGCCTGTCGATGACATTGGCTGGATCAGAGACAACGTCTCTGGAGAGCCCAAGGATTGATCGTCCGAGTCCAACAGCTCCGCTACTCACAAGAAGGACATCTCTTCCAGACTTCTTCAGTTCTTTGAGCTGCTCCACCAACCCGCCCATTCTCGAGAGTGCTAGCTTCCCGTCGGAGTTGATGACAACCGCCGTGCCCACTTTCACCACAACCCTTCGAGAATCTTTGAGAGCCTTTCTTTCCTTCTTGAAGGAGCTCAACGTAGTCTTTGACATGGCTGCCTTTGTTGCTAGTCCTCTTTGAAAACATGCGATCTGAAACATTCTGGCGATCTTCGGTGCCACAACAATATTTGATTGAAACATCGTCGATAAATATCAAAATAGAAACCTTTGAAACCTCCAGTCGTTGCTATGAGTATCAGCAGTAAGGATGAAGGATAGCAGTCTTAGGTAGCAGCAGAAAGAGCTAGGAATCAAGTCGTCTTGAGGATGAGAATCTTGTTTCGATTGAGCGTGGTAAGCTCAGGGCGGATCCTTGCGTCTGAATAGTTCCTGCATGCGGCACTTCTTTTATACCTTTCCCTTTCTCCAATAACCCTACCCTCTCAAGATGATACCCCTACCCTCTGTTGTTAGGACCCACTAGGTGTTGATGTCAATTAGAGCCAGAACTAAGGTATCACCCCATTCAAGTACCTAAATATAACCGGTACATGAACACGCCTGCAGCATCCACCCTCCCTGTTGATCCCTGCATTGCCTACAAGCAGTACCCACCCAGAATAATGCCTTAACGCTGTCCACCCCACCCCCTTCAGACCGGTTTGAGGTTTGACCATTTTGACCGCATTTTGATGGCATGGTGAATCGTATTGTAAAATGATCAAAATCTTTATTCGGGGGTTGTATCCCTAGTACTATTTTTACCCTTGACCAATGTGGTCAAACCAATGGTCAAAATTAGACCAGCAGGCAGCGCCCTGGCAGTGCCACGGTGAGTCCCGGAGTCCGTTGGCCGCCCGCTGTCCAGCCGTGCGTCGGTGGCACTTCGGAATGGGCCGGCCTCAGTTGTGCCTGCCCTTCACGGTTCCGATCATGGCACTGCAACGTCATGCGGACTCGGGATGCGGCCCACTACGGTCACACTCACTGCGGTACTTAACGCGGAGGCTTTGAGTAAAAGGTAGTACCGTACTGTACTACGCCGTACGGTCCGGCACTGACTGCCGCCCCGGCTCAGTGTGCAGTGCGCAGCCGGGCCGCACTGTGCCGGCCACCGCCGTCGGCGCCGGGTGGCGACGAACCGTTGCTTTGGAACTTTCACAGCGGCAGTGCAAGCCGCTGAGCCAAGTTAGTTACGGCTCACTGCCGAGTCAGCTAAAGTTGCGCCGCGGCCGCGGGCCATCCGATCCGATAACTTGAGTTGCCATCGGCTTGACATTTCAGGTGACTTAACTTAACTTTGAGTAACTTGTGACGGCGCTCAGGTGCCTTGAACGACGGTGACAGGTCACCCGGTCAAGCTGTACTACCGTACCGTACCGGGCTATAAAAGTATGATGATGAGTTTCTCTTTCATGGCGTGGCTGAGCCTTGCCTCTGAGTCGCCTCCAAGTTTGTGCACGGCGCCGGGATCATGCTACAGTCACCGTTCCAGGCGTCTAGGCTGGCCCACGCCGAGTCGCGGCAGGCGCCGCCTGCCGGCGCCCAGCGAATCGGGCCGCGAACAGTGAAACTTGAAGTGCCAACATTGGCGATGATCATTCCATGTCCATGTTACTCCAGTCAATACCGCAAGCTTGAGATGCATCATGACGAGTTAGAGTAAATGATCACCACTGATCAGGCTCGTTCACCGTTTCAGTACGGCCCGAACTCCTTTCAGAGTCGAACCCGTGGCAGAATAGATGTCACCGAACGTGTTTATTGAAACCATTGCAGGAACAACAATTCATAAATCGATCGTGAGGTTGAAGCTATCACCAACTGACATTTGCTCAGACGATGGAGTCTGGCAGCTATGCACATTACAACCCCATTCTCCCTCTACAACACAGCTAGGTGTCCGCGGCAAGTTGCTCCGGTCCATGATTGAACAGCTGTCCGAAGACACTAGGTTTTCCTGTGCTTTGCTCCTAGGTTCATCAACGCCAGTTTCGAATCTAATATGTACTTTACAAGTGCCATTCTCGTTGTCAGAATGCAAAGTTTCTGCGTGTCTTGACTTTGCAGGTGAATTGCTCCCAAGTTCGTCTTGCTCGAGAGTTCTTTTCTTGGAAGGATGGGAACGATGGATTGCAGCAAAAGCTGAATGCTGATCTATTGCATTGTCTATTACATCCACAGAATTGGTGACTGAATGTGAACTGTGATTTTCCGCATTTTTTCCAATTTTTGCTTTTGTCCTGGCAAGTTCTATATTTCCGAGAAGCAAAGACCCATCTTCAGGAATTTTGTTTCTGCTTCTTATGATTAATTTCTCTGAAATCATTTTTTCCATGTAAGCAGTCTGAAGCTCGTTGAGTTTAAAAACCTTTTTCATGCTTGTTATCACTGAAAATCAGATGTATCAATTTTTTGCGGTTGATTTTATCTATGCAATTTGTTCAATTACACCTCCAGTCACCGATATTCTTGTATATTTTTTTCAGCTTTCGAATATGAGGGCGGATGGATCGAAAGATGAAAGGCAATCAGCAGGATCAGTTCAACACTCAGAGTGACAGAGTTCGCAAGTCCCAGGGAGGAAGGAGCGAGGCAAGGGGAAGGCTGGCAAGCAGGTATTGAAGATCCATATCGTAAGCTGTGGTAAATTTATGTAGTAAGCAGGGAAAGAGGTCGCAACGTTTGAACGTCCACCTTCTTTACAACCCCTATGATGACAAGAATGATTCTGAAAATACTATTTTTGATGAAGAAGAAAGATCTGGACCCGTTTTACTCGGGTTTGATGCCGCCGATGAGCGGTGGGTATTGAACCGGAAATTGTGGGGTAGGGTAGTATTTTCAAACAAGGATACAGCTGATGCGGCTTCTACAGAGTTATGGGTAGGGTATCTGGTGTACAACACGGTAGGGGTCAATTATCCACGGAACAGACGGGTCATATTGTTTTTATATCCAGAAATTCACTGGGTGGGTAGGGTTCTCCCGGGATATTGACTGAACTGCCGCGAGTTTTAAAAATGAAGGCGGAGACTGACCTGTCGACTGGTGGGAAAAGGGTGGGGTGAGGGGGTAGTATCCTTGCATTGCCCATTGCTCAGCCGGACCTCCGTGTACAGTCACTGCTGACAAGTCCCCGTGACAGTTTCTAAGAAATACAACGTTTCAGGTATTGCCCCGACTCTGGCTGACAACCCCTCCCTCTCAACCGTCAACTGCAGCGGACCTGCCACGAACGTCACACTGAGCCAGGCATGCCCTTCTGGTTTTAGTCGGCCGGCACTCGGAGGTCCCGGGCCCGGCTGACCAGGCCTCCGAGTCCGGGTGACTGGCCGAGTGATCAGTTTGATGTTATGATGTACAATTTCAACAAGTGCCACCACAGTTGAAATTTCTAGTATGTAATATTTGAAATTATCCCAAAATAAGGAAAAAGTTGATGTGCTTGGGTCCGAAACGGTAAACGTTAGATGTACCCAGGTTTGCACAGGACAGTGAAACCCCTGAAATTATTTAGAGAAATTTAAACATATATCATAAAAGTTCAATTTTTACATGATATGTGGTCATGAATTTTCAAATATTGTCCTTGAGAACCCAGGAATGCATTCGGCACCATGAAGCTGGGGGCGGACAAACATGGACTCTTGTGGGAGCGAAATGGAATGTTGGGTGATAATGGAGAGGAGAGGAGAGGAGAGGAGAGGACAGGACAGGACATGTCAGGGCAGGACAGGACAGTAGAGGACATGTCAGGGCAGGAGAGGACAGCAGAGGACATGACAGGAGAGAACAAGACACGGGATGCGATGACGGAACGAGAGGACGTGAAGTTGGGACAAGGAGGGGGGGGGGGGGGAGGTTGGACATGCTAAGACAAAAGTAGAAAAAAATAGAATTGGGTGGAAGAAAAAGGGCCAAAAGTTAAAGAGAAGAATTGTGGGTGAAAGGAAGCATGCAGAAGGAAGCATGCAGAAGGGTGGAGGAGGATGGTGGATTTATAGCTATAGAAGATGCAAATGAGTAATCAAGATCAGCTAGAGGTATGAATATTACCGAAGCTTCAGTCAAGTGATCTTGAATAGTGTTTGGACAGGGTAAAAACAATTGTGACAACTCTGTCGTGGTTGTGAGTGTCAAGTGTTTGACGTGTGAAAGCAAGTAGATTGCGCCTCTCCACTTGTGCTGTTGTGTATTACTGATGCTTCGCTTTCAACAACAGATTTTCTCACAGTTGTATGATCCCTGCTGCACACAAGGAATTCTAGTTGCAAGATTCTCAGAAGTCCTTCTGAATCGATCTCAGCACAGTCCTTGACATCGACAGAGGTAGAATGCCAGAGACTTCAAACCCGCAGGACGTGGCTGTAAGAGAGGAGAGCGGCAACGATGGAGGAGGTGCGGGCCCTCAGTCTAGGCTGTCCTTCAAGGGGACCCAAGGATCTGAACGCCAGCTGGAGATTTTGAGAGCAGCACACAGTCATCCGAACATTTTTGTGTATGGGAAGAAGCAGGAAGCCTGGATGGAAATCTGCCATGCTCTTAATACCAATCCTCTCTTTGCTGGCAAGCTGACGCCCACAACAGCCAAGGACAAATTTGAGGAGCTCAAGTCCAACTGGCTGGCAAAGAACAGGAAACTTCTTGCAGCTGGCGGCCTCAACGAGCTCAAGTCGGAGTATGACAAGCTGTTCAGAGAGGTGATTCTGTTGGAGAACGAGCACGAGGAGGCGAGGAAAACGAAGAAGATCTGCAATCATAGGAACAAAGACGTCCGTCTGTCAGACAGTGAATGGTGTAAAGATTTCTTCGTTGAGGCTAGCGCTCCGGTCTGTTTGTATCGGCTCGAGTTGGATCTTTGACTTGGCACGCAGCAAATGTTTCCTCCGGATAGCATGAACATGGTGGGCAACAGCGGCTCGGGCAACGCCATGGGCGCTGCTAACAGCAGCAGCGGAGGCACCACCTTAAGCACTGGCATCTTCTCACGAGCGATGCTCCTTGTAGACTCTCTGCACCAGCAGGGGATCTTTACAGTAGGGCAGGTGGCGATTGTGCTGGGAGAAGTCGAGAGGAGTACTGATGCAGCTTGCAGGCAAGGAAACTGCGCTGGCTGTGCATGTGGCAGAAACCACCGGTGAGCTCTGAGATCAGCTGACAGTCAGGTGGCGGCTGATGTCTGGGTTGCAGATTGCCGTGCTGATGATGGCGTACAGCACGTCTCCTGACGTTTTCTCAGCTCGATGTTGTGACCGTTCCCCCTCCGCTGTCTGTTTTGACTGTGTTGCAGGCAAAGAGCTGCTGGATGGGATGGAAGCCAACGGGCAATTGAGCTCCTTGTTGCAGGCACATTAGGTGCAAAAGTCAAGATTCTCTGATTCCCTCACCCTCTTCAGTGAGGGGATTTCTCGTTTCCTCCTTTCAATCCTTGTTCTTATTTCCTTTGTTTCCGTTCTGTGTTGTGTGAGGGCTAAGGGCAAAGGTCTTGCAAGCTAATTTTATCATGATTTCAACGTTTTCTCAAATTACACACCATTCACAAAGCAAAACAAAGTCATTCAAGACGCACGACCACAACCTCTCCCAGGAAACAAGAACCTCTCCAACTCATCGTTGCTGACTCCCTCGTCACTGAGGAGCTCCTTCAGTCTGTTGTGCCACGTCTTCTTTCGCTGCTCCCTCCTCCTGCTCGACACTTGGCCTTGCATTAATCGCCTGCCCCAAAGTCAAAGGAGCCTGGCTGAACAAGAGGAGTGATCAAGGAGG
This sequence comes from Guillardia theta CCMP2712, assembly GCF_000315625.1. NCBI lineage: Eukaryota > Cryptophyceae > Pyrenomonadales > Geminigeraceae > Guillardia > Guillardia theta. Next base: position 377,059 of record NW_005434627.1, read on the forward strand.
CAGTCTGACCCCGAAGAATCCAGTCAACGCATCCATGCCGTAAGTCTGTCCTGGTGTGGTCATGGCGACAACTTGCAAGGCAAAGAACGCACCAAGAAGATCGCAAGGGCTCCGACCTGAGCCACTGTGACAGCCGCGTCCAGCACAGCAGCATCGCCAAGAGCTGAGATAGTGACTGCGACTGCTGGAACTGCGGCAACTGGCCAGTGAAAGTTATCATGAGAATCTGTCACTTGCAGGTTTGAGAGAATGGGGGAAAATGGAAACAAAACCATCTGCTGAGGGGACGAGAGAAAGGGGGTTGCAAAGAGCGAGGAGGGGGAGGGGGGAGGGGGACGCTGGAGTAGGTGGCCGAAGGAGAAGGAGTGATAGACTAGAGGAAGGGGGCTGGGTTTCGAGATCGTGGCTATGGACGAAGCTGAAGGTCTGATTCTTGTTCGTGATACCTGCCATGCTGCTCGACGCAATGGACTTGGGGATGAAGGTAGTTTGCTCGTTGGAAAAACCTTGCGCCTGCTACGTTTGCGGTTCAATCAACGTGGATCCATCGGAACTTCGAGATAAACCTGGGCATCAGATCGAGCCTTGGAGTTCTCAGCTGCTTCAGCCGTAGACGATGCTAGGGGAGACGCGGAGGAGGAGGAGGAGGACAGGGAGGGCGAGTCCTTCTTGGTGGATTCGTGGGAGTTCTTTTCCTTCTGGATCTGGTTCAACGCGAAGACTTTGGCGCAGAAGCAGTAGAACATAGCCATCAGTGTCTGCACGTACTTCTGCAAGCCGCTAGTCACACTCTCCAGACCATAGCTACCAGCCTTTCCTCACCATCGCACTCTCTAAGAATCTCCGCAAGGTGTCAACTGCCCTGTTGACCTTTCGGGAAATAATCTTCGCCTGCACATCAGCCCTCGGCGTCCTGGTGTTCGCCATCGTCCTGGTGACAAATGATTCCCTCAGCATCAGTCCGGACGAGCTTGTCGAACAAGTCCTCCCTGCATCTCATCGTTCAGACTTTGTTTGGGCACAACGACGTTGCCACAAACCTTGAACATCCCTTTGCAATGTGCTGCTTGCTGGGAGCAGGAGACGGGACGGGGATTGAAAGGCTGAGGAAGTGACGCAGCATAAGGTGAATGTCAACAAGTTGAGTCCGACAGATTCGAATGTCATCGTCCTGATAAGTCTTGACAAAGTCAGTCGCATCTAGTGCAACTCAACAAGTTCAGGAGGCATGGCATGAAGCATGCAAACATTCCATAGAATGAGCCTGAAGTGCAACACATCACAGGCATCCTTTCATTTCACATCTGCTGGAAAGCTAGAGAGACCAGAAAAACGAAACTCGAGCTTTTCTGTATCGTAGCATCGGAACAAGAGTTTGTACTCGAGCAATATCGTAGACTTGCCATCCTCTATCAGCTTCTTGAGATCCGAGACTTCAATCTCATTTCATTCCCCGCTCTCTTTCCATCTCTTCTCTTGTTCTACTCTCCTCCCATCCTCCAACCTTCTACTGACCTCTCCTCCTCCTCCTCCTCCCGCGTCCCATCGTGAGTCCCTTCGCTCACTCCGACCAGTCACAGGGGAGAGTATCTCGGGGGGTAGGGTCCAAATTTTTGAAAATCAGACCGGTCGTACATCATGATTTAGGTGGTGGGGGTACTCCGTCAATCATGGGTGCATTTTCTTGGGGGTGGGGTACTTTCAGGAGCCGCAACTTGCTTTCCTCTGAGCCTCTCGGAGGGACATATAAAACTAAGTTTTAGTGCCCGGCCGGCTGTGGCCGGGCCGCCGCTGTCCCGGTTCGTAGCCGGGCGATTCAATCATCATCGGCGTCACGGCCGGGCGACTGACGTACGGTCACCGTCGGAGTCACGGCCCAGTACTATACTGCCGATTATCCTCCGACTCACTTCAACGGTTTGACAGTGATGGTCACCGGTGACTCTGAGTCAGTCCGACCGTCACGTGACGTGACAGTGGGCCGCTGTGCGGCGACAGCCTCCGGCCGGGCCGCGGTGTGGCAGGGTCAACTTGCCACCGCAAGCTTCCTCGATCGGACTCTCCTGATTGTCCTCGTACCGGGTAGTACCGGCACGGTCGGATTTTTGACTCAGTTAACTTTGTCGCCGGGAGTAAAGCCTGAGTGTCCCCGGCCCGGCGGGCCGCCCGCGGCCGGGCCGGTACGGTACGGTCAGTCAACGTGGCACGCGCCGCCGCATCAGCCCGGCCTCCTGCCGCCGGGCCACTCGCCGGATCCGACTCGGCTCGGCGAGTCCCGGACGGCCGCGGCCGGAGAGTCCGAACCGCCGATCCGATGATACTACGACTCGAGTCGGGCGGCGGCGGGTCACAGTACCGCGGCCAGTACGGCCCGGTGGCCCAGTACCCAAGCCTCCGGATGATCGGACTGTCCGATTTCACTTAACTTTGACTCACTGAGTCAGACTTGCAGATTGGCAAGTTGGCAAGCCAGTGTCCGATCACTGAGTCAGGCCCGCCGGCCCGGAGGGGGCCGCTCAGCGGCTCTCAGCCGGGCAGGCCGCCGGGGCTCTTATCATCATCATAGTACCGTAGTACGGTAACCGTGAACATGGCACGACAGTGAGTGACTAGTCTAGGCTTCTAGGCTACCGTACTATATTCCGATACTCCGAGGGGCATCGAATTGACTGGCTCCGTGAGGGGGCGACGCCTTCTTCGAGTGGCAGTCAAAACTCTCCGAGGCTGGTTAATCGCGAAAACACAACGTTCGGATGGGGCAGCAACTTCTGTTTTACTCTGCTGACCGTCGGACGATTTGCCTCCTATGCCCTGCCAAGCATTGCGGGCTGAGCCCTACTATGGTCTACTAGGCTGAGGGGACGGCGATACTTCACAAGGCTGGCAGCAGCAGGCGTGCAGGCCATCCCTACACAAGGCTTCACACGCTGCACATTCTCTACCCTCCTCACCCCCGCCCCTGCTCCTGTCCTGTCCCGCCCTGCTCTACCTATCCGCCCTGCTTCATACTTCTCCTCTGAACCCCCCGCTCCCATCATGACCTGTAAAGATCCCGGCATCCGCATTCGTGCCAAACTGTCTCCCTGCGGGATTCATTGTGATGCGCTTCCCTCCCCGGCGCCTGACCGCCATCTCAGCCGCATCCTCCAGCCCTCGCCATGCTCCCCCTCAATCTCCTGCCTCGGACGGGCTGAGCCGGGAAGTGCCTACTCGCATGTGCTGGCAGCAACAGGTAGAGCGGTGGGCCGCCGGTCGATCGACGAAAAGGGGAACTACCTACTGGAAGACGAGGCCAGGATCCGGGGGAAGGAGGAGACTTGGATTGCATAAAGTGTGATTAAAAGAAGGATACAGTTGTATTCATATTTTGTCAGTGGGTAAAATACACAAATGCTTCGTGTAATCAAGATGTATAAAGACTAAATTCCTGAATTAATGGTTTTCTTGTATTTGGTCCACATAGCAGCAGTGATATTCAAAATTATCAAGCAAGCTAAAGTGTCAACTGAATTCTCAACTGAGAGGAAGCATGTGTGACAGAAGGAGATCCATCTCTCTTTTGTCACACCTCGAAGATTCTCGAGTGGACCTTCAAGCGCAGTTCAATAAGAACTCACGTTGGATTTCTCTACTAAGAGGGAAAGCGGTGAAACAGAAGGAGATCTAACTCTCTTTTATTTCTTTCACACACACACACAAAACAAGACAAGACGATACACACAAAGACGTCTCAACAATCGTGGCACACACACGAAAGGGGAAGAGGACCACCTAGCTCTGACGAGTTTCATCCTTTTATAGCTTCGAGGAATGAGCCAGGGGTGCCGTCTCTTGGCTACAGAAAGGAGGGGTATCCTGTTCTTGGAAGTTGACAAGCATCCCTTCTGACCTTCGAGAGGATACCATGCTCTCTCGCAGGGAAGAGAACCCCGTCCTTGCATGGCAGCAAGCTGCTTCCAACGGGTCGTACTGCACAAGACGCACCCCTTCTGTTTACCTTGTAAGTCCCCCACGGGTACACGGTTGCTGCAACAAAGGCCTCCACAGGGGTCCTTTCAGCAGCTTCACACTGGAGTAGAGTATCCTGGGTCATCCAGGAGAAGTCAGCTTCGAACACGAGTACGAGACAGCCAACTGTCCTTTCATCCTGATAGGCCTTTGTCTGACTCGGGCTCGGTTCCTATGAGCTCTGACACGCTCTTCTCTGCGCTTTCTTGGAGTGCTCAGGACTCAGAAAACTTCGCTTTCTCAGCTTGTCAAATCTGTTTTTCCTCTGACACGCTCCAGGCGCAGCACGTAAAATTCCTAATTGAGAGGCGCACGACGCTGCCGCTGCCGCTGTCCATGAGAAGAAGCAGAAGCATCTTGACGCGTGCGATGCTGTTCATATTGCTGAAGCAACTGACGGAGCGCCGGTGTACGCGAGAGATGGGCAACAGGTTCCCAAGTGTCGTCGGCGGAGGAAAATCCCTTCCAACGAACCAGATATTGCTTCGCACCATTACGTTGACGATGATTGATGACGCGAGCCACTTCGTAGAATCCAGGTACAGGTTGGGAAACCACAGGCTGCTGCAAATGATCTTTCCTGCGCACATGGGGGCGTAGGAACTTGGCATTAAAAACATCTTGATCCATGCGAGGGAAGCGCTGGCGAACATCAACTCGATAATTGTTGTTGTTGCAAACCTCGGTGATAGGGAAAGGACCAATGTATCGATCTCGAAATTTGCGAATTTCAAACTGCTGATTGAATAAACGCGCGTCGATCCAGACCAAATCACCAACTTGCCATCGAAGCGGGCGGCGAGAAGGAAGTAGACGCGTCTCTGCTCGATTGGCGATCGAGGCCAAGGTATCTCGCACAAGGTTTTCACCTGCACGTATGTTGTCGACAGTCGTGCGGGCTTGAGGAAGAACCTGATCAAGGGTCAAATCCATAACTGAGCGCGGATTCTTGCCGTATTCCACTTGAAAGGCAGATAACCCTGTTTCACGACGGGGGGCATGATTGAGGGCAAACTCAATGAATGGAAGATGGACTGTCCATTCAGATGAACCCTGAGCGAGTTTAGTGCGGAGCATATCCAGAATGGTGGCATTGATCCGTTCAACGCGACCATTGGCCTGGGGATAGTACTTGGAAGAGTGGCGTACCTGAACACCTAGCGTCTGAAATACTGTATCCCAAAAATGCGAGGAGACATTTGGCCCATTATCCGAAAGGATTGCAGCAGGAAGACCACGAGTGCGATAGAAGTATTGGAGAAATAAATCCACAAGTTCCTGGGTCGTAGCAGACTTGTGAGTTGGAGCCAGCGTGACATGTTGCGAGAACGAGTCCAACATGACGAAGAGAGAATCATGACCTTGGGAGGTAGTCGGAAGTCCGCTGAGGAGATCGACGGAGATGACGTCAAATTTGTCAGCAGGAACGTCATGACTCTTGGGCAAACCGATGGGTTTCTGTTTGTAGTTCTTCGCAGCCTGGCAAATGAGGCAGGAATGCACGTAATTTTCGACATCACGCTTCATGTTATTCCAGTAGACTTTGGCAACAAGTGAGAGGTAGGTTTTGTCAGAACCCACATGTCCGGCATCATCATGCGCTAGGCGTAGTACAGCAGCGCGGATAGCGGTAGGAACACAGATCCTCGTCCTGCCGGTAGAATCAACATAGTAGAGCAAGTCATCCGAAAATTCAAAATGACGACAACCCGGTTGGCCGAGCAATTCGCCGTCTTTGCCCAGTTGGTATAAAACCTGAAAGTCAGGACAGGTGGAGTAGTTTTGCATCAGTTGGGAGACGAACGAGGAATCCGTAAGCATCTGAACGGTATGAAGACCAACAAGAAGATCCCGAGCAATGTCTTCAGCGCGCATAGCGCGATCATGAGCCTGAGTCAGATCAGCGGGTGATTGGGGAGCGAACGATGGAGCAGGCGAGTCGCCTGAGATCCGACTGAGGGCATCAGCAACGACGTTAGTTTCGCCAGGGATGTGGTGGATCTCCATGTCGTACTGAAGGAAGGTAGACAACCAACGAGCCAGGCGGGGAGAGAGTTCAGACTGGGTGTTCAATCTGATCAAGCTGTGGTGATCGGTACATACACGAAAGCGACGACCAATCAAGTAGTAGGAAAAATGACGGAGACTTTCCTTGAGAGCAAGAAGCTCACGCTCATAGGTGGAGTAATTGCGTTCGGCGGAGGAGAGTTTCTTGCCATAAAATGCAACGGGATGTTCCTCGTTGTTTTCATCGATCTGATGAAGCGCGGCTCCAATGGCCAGGTCGCTAGCGTCTGTGTACAGGATGGTCAGCCGATCAGAACGGAAGTGAGCCAAGACTGGAGCCTGCGTAAGAGCTGTCTTGAGCGCGGCAAAAGCAGTCTCAGCAGACCGAGTCCACACGAAGCGACGTTGACTGGTTTTCAGCAGATCTGAGAGAGGTGCAGCATAGTTGGCAAAATTCTTGATGAAACGCCGATAAAAATTGGCGAGGCCTAAAAATTGGCGAAGTTGTTTCACAGATGCAGGAGGCGGAAAATCGTCGATGGCAGCAACTTTGCTAGCCTCGGGTGCAATCCCATGCGCATTCAAAGTATATCCGAGAAAACTGATCTGCGTCTGAAGAAACACACACTTGCTCCGTTTAACGAAGACCTGGTGGTGGCGGAGGCGCTCCAGTAGGAGACGCACCTGCTGTAGGTGTGAACGAGGATTACCCATGGAAAAGATTAAGAGATCATCGACGTAGACTAAGACGTTGTTCATACCTGCGAGGATGCCCTGTGAGAACTTCTGGAAGGCAGCTGTGGCCGTTTTCAGACCAAAGGGCAGAGCGCGGAATTGGTAGGATCCTTGTTCAGTAACAAACCCAGTATATTGAGAGCTGTCAGGAGTGAGAGCTAGCTGCCAGAATCCTGAGGCCATATCCAGCTTGCTGAAGTAGAGGGTATCCGTACTGGACACAGTACGCTGCGAGAGCACGCGCCCGATACGTTCCATGAGCTCGGTAGGGACGGGAGGCGGAAAACTGTCGTCGAGGAGGTGATTGTTGACTCCTCGATAATCAATACAAAAACGAAATTGAGGGACTCCTTCAGAGGAAAGACCTTTGCGAACAAAGATGACGGGACTCTGCCACATGACATCATTGTTCCGCTCGATGATGCCGCGTGCCAACAAGAAGTCGATCGTTTTAGCGAGCTCCTCCTGGAGCGTCGCCGGAAGTCGGTAGGGACGACGACGAATTGGACGAACGTCATCAGGAACCCGAAGGACAACGTCATACTGCCCCCGCGAGACAGGTGGCTGGATTGGTAGTTCGTCCACCAGAACATCGGAAAAATCCTCGAGTAGCTCCTGCAAGGCCGGAGCTGCGAGCGGCGAGGCCGACGAGGCGACCTGAGAGACCAATGAACTGGTAGAAACAGGCGAGGACACGGTCGCCATGACCCAGGGCATCATATCCTCAGGTGGAGGAGGCTGAAGCGTGTTCCAGTCCGCATGCCAGGGAAAAATCAAACACTGGGCTTGCCGCATAGCCGCGGAGCCAGGACCAGGGATGTGAAATGCGAGCGGAAGGCGTTGACGCCCCGCAGTACCATCCTGCGCTGGAATAGTAACGAGCTTGGAATGAAAGTCGATATTCATTTTCATCTTGGCAATGAACGGTTGGGACAAAATTGCCGGCAGTGACGCTGGAGAGTCCAAAATGAAGAACGTTTCTTGCGTTTCAACATTGGTGCCTGCAATGCGAAACGGCAGGAGGCAGGTTTCACGAAGCACGACCTGGGCGTCGCCATGAGCGAACTGAGCGGTAAGCGTGGCGGGAATTCGCTGTGTGGTCAATTGGAGCTGTCGCGCAACCTGACGCGAGATCACACTGATCTCAGCACCCGAGTCAAGCAAAGCCAGGATCTCGGAAGTAGCAGCTGGCACCGGAGAGGTGAGTGGTACAATGGGCAGATAGAGAAGCGATCCTGAAGACGCCCCGTGCTCCTGAGAGCCAAGGGAGTGGAGTGCAATCGGATGCAAGTGTACCTCGAGAGCGTCACCGTCCAGAGGCACTTCATCTTCCAGTTCTTCAGCAAAATGCACCTGAGGACGGCGCTTAGGCGTCTTCGAGCGAGCAGCAATCTTGTTAGCTGCAACGGACGGAGCAGCCTTGCGGTCGTCGGAAGTCTGAACAGCGCCAAGCAGAGGCGGAGAGGAGGAGTCGGACGACTGCTCACGTTCAGGACTCTGACTGCGGCGGGTACGACGATCGGACACTCGGAAGATCGATGTCCGAGTTTGCCACAGTTGTAACAACGGATGGCATTGGTCGATGTGTTTGGGGACGAGGAGTCTCCCGCACTCCTGGCGTCCTGCCGAGCAGCACGGCGCTCTTTGAAGGCCGAAGCCTTGCCAGAAGGACGACTCTTGCGATCATTAGAATTAGAGGAGCGATTGCCCACCTGCACGGAATAGAGCTGCCGGTGGGGATCTGCTCCCGTCGAATGTTCTTTGGTTCTGGTCTGATTGTCGATCTTGAGCGCGTACTCCCTGAGCTGACGGAAGTCAACATCATCCGAACGCTGTAGAGTCACCCACTGATTCAAGAGTAGAGCAGTCATATGCGATCGGACACCATTAATGAACCGTTTGCAGACCAGTGAGGACGTCGCAAATAATTTACCATCCGGAAGGAGCTGAAGTTGCTCGATTAAGGTCAGGGTTCGGGCAGCATACGAAGCAAGAGATTCCTGACGGTCTTGATTCAAATTGTCGAGTTGGTGAATGAGATTCGACAGCAGGTGAGGAGGCAGGAATTTTTCACGAATTTCCTCTGAAAATGTATCCCACTCCATGCGGCGAAAGGTCTCTGGCGGGTACTTGGCCACGAAGTGTTGGCGCATTGGAGCATCCAGTAAATCGAGGGTATGGACAACCCAGTTGGCTCGGGGGATACCATACACAGCAAAGGAGTACTGAATGGTTTGAACCCATGTCAAGACATTGTTGGCGCTAGTTTGGCGGGCAGTATCCAACTTGGGGAGATTGCGCAACTTAGCAAGCAATTGCTGATCAGCCAGAGAGACCAGCTGAGGACCGTCACGCGAGGAGATGGGGGGCGGTCCAGGCTTGAGAGCGGCGGGCGGGACCGCCTCAGAAGAAGCAGGAGCTTCGAGAGCGTTCAACCGCTGCTGAACCTCCAGCAGCGCGGCAGACATGTTTTGGAGCGACCGATCCTCGGTCGATTCGGGACGAAGATCGTCGTCAATGCCGGCAGCAGATTGCCAGTCATGTTCCAAAGTATCCGTAGCATTCTCGTCCAGCATGCGAGCTGCGAGTCGAGTATTGTATCCGGACATCTACGCGACGTAAGCGTAGGAAGAAGCAGAAGAACAGTGGAGAAAGGGAGGGGAAGAGAGAAGACTCGATCTCTGTCACCGATCACAACCTTGCTACCAATTTTATGTCACACCTCGAAGATTCTCGAGTGGACCTTCAAGCGCAGTTCAATAAGAGTCACGTTGGATTTCTCTACTAAGAGGGAAAGCGGTGAAACAGAAGGAGATCTAACTCTCTTTTATTTCTTTCACACACACACACAAAACAAGACAAGACGATACACACAAAGACGTCTCAACAATCGTGGCACACACACGAAAGGGGAAGAGGACCACCTAGCTCTGACGAGTTTCATCCTTTTATAGCTTCGAGGAATGAGCCAGGGGTGCCGTCTCTTGGCTACAGAAAGGAGGGGTATCCTGTTCTTGGAAGTTGACAAGCATCCCTTCTGACCTTCGAGAGGATACCATGCTCTCTCGCAGGGAAGAGAACCCCGTCCTTGCATGGCAGCAAGCTGCTTCCAACGGGTCGTACTGCACAAGACGCACCCCTTCTGTTTACCTTGTAAGTCCCCCACGGGTACACGGTTGCTGCAACAAAGGCCTCCACAGGGGTCCTTTCAGCAGCTTCACACTGGAGTAGAGTATCCTGGGTCATCCAGGAGAAGTCAGCTTCGAACACGAGTACGAGACAGCCAACTGTCCTTTCATCCTGATAGGCCTTTGTCTGACTCGGGCTCGGTTCCTATGAGCTCTGACAGACGTTCGAATTTGACCCCTGAGTTCCTCACTGTCACCGATGCGTTCGTCTTGCTGACGCCCAACATGATCCGCCTCTTCGCCATCTGCTGCGCCATCTCTAGTTTCTCCTGCTCCTTTTGATTCCGCGAGGAGCGAGAGCTGGCCGTAGAAACCTCACAGGGCAAGAAGGGGAGTTCTCGTTCTCTCCTTGTTGACAAGTTTTTCTCCTTAGATGTTGATCATCCCTTCAGCCCTTAGAGAGGAGGCCTTGCTCTCTCGCAGGGAAGAGAATCCCGTCCTTGCATGCCAGCAGGCTGCTTCCAACGCGTCACAAGTCACTGAGTTGCACTCCACAATGCTAACCCGTCCTCTTCCAGCACGTAGGCCACCACGGGTACAGAGTTCCTGCAACAAAGACCAACAGAGGGTCCTTTTCAGCACTGGCGCAGATTCACACTCCGGGGGTGGATGGAGGAGGCTGTTGCCTGTGCCAGTAACTTAAACCGTCTCTAACCTTCCTGGCAAGGGTCTGACTGAGTCGGGCTCAGTTGGCACTGCACTACGGCACTGCGGCAACACGCTTAGTGATGAGCTCTCAGCCTCAGTCTGCCAGACAGACTGAGACACTGATGATCGGATGGCAGGGCCTCATCACTGAGTCATCATAGCAGTCTGGCACTGTAGTGACGAGTAGCACTGAGCCTCGGATCGGATCAGGACCGGCGGTCACGACCGTCCGATCCGACCGTAAGGTCGGACGGTACGGTAGCCTGCCGGCCGCCGAGCACGGTCAGCGATCGGACGGACACGGCCGCGCACTGCACGGTGCCCGGCCAGACTCGGGACCGGTCTTGTCAGCGTCACCCGGCCGCCCATCATGGGCCAGTGCGAGCGCTCAGTCACTGAGTCAGTCCCCCCCGGGCCCCCGGGGCTGTGTGACAGTGAGGCGCGGCCGGCCTCAGCCCGGCAGGCTGACTCTGGCCTGAGCTATTTCTTTACTCAAAGTTAAGTTAAAGATCAGCAGTGGCGGCCGCGGAGCCTGCCAGTCCCGGGCCCCGGCCGAGCCACGGTCGGGCCAACTGTGGCCCGTGTAGCCCTCGTGACCGATATATTTTACTGCACCGTAAAGTTAGGGTCCTGCTTCGTCAGCATTGTTCACTAGCCAGTCACAGGCACAGTCTTAATATCTCAAAAGAGATGTTATCGCGTCACATGTCGTCACTGGACTCAACGTCTACGTTCCATATCCGGCCATAACCCTGAAACATTGTAAACAAGCAATGATTCGGATAAGTCGCTGACATAATCACATACGATTGAGGTCATCCCAATATCTTAAATCTTGCCTACCCTATCGAGTATCTAGTTTTCGAGTATCACAGGGTGGGTACTTCATACTGGCTGGTTACTCCAGGGGAGGGCTTCAAGGGTATATCCTCCTGTGTGGAGGTGGTTCCAATAGATACAGTTCGTGGAAGCGCCTGAGCATTGACAAAGACTTCTTGTAATTCTCTCCCTTTGCAATCACTGTCTCGTCACAATTTGTATTACAAGAAACACAGAGTTGAATCTTTGAGCGTTCAGGAAAAGAAGAATCCAACGACTCTAGCAACTCATTGTTTTTTCTTATGACGAATCATCTGGATTCGAAGATTGGCGACAGCTCTATGGCGAGAATAGCTAACGTTGAAGTAGATCGAAAGGAATTCTACATTTCAATGCCCTTTGATTTCGTTTTTGAGCCGAGTAAGAGATCGCTGCGCATCTCCAGGCAAGGGGACAAAGATGGTTTGCTAAACAACATCAAGCACGCCAGAAGAAAGTATGATAAGAAAAGATTGTATTCTTCCATGTAAATAGTGTCTGAAAATAGAACAATCTCTGCGATTCTTGTTTTCTGTATGTTTGATTTAAGTGAGAAGCTAAATGTAACATTTTTCAATGAACGTGATATTTGAGATATCTCAGTCGATGTGGTTTACCAAAGATTACACTTTGTTCAAATACCTCAAAGGATGATCTCACACCTTATTCGAGCATGAGTGCACATGTGCTGATCGAAAACACAAGCTGGAAGCTGGACAAACGGAAATCGCGATCTTGTAGAAACAGGCACTAGAGAAGCACGAGGGGCTTATTGTACTGGATGTTACAACATAGCCAGTAGTCCTAATAACTTGGGTTTGATCCAATTGTACACAGTATAAGATAGCTTTCCTCCAAACTCACCCTGAAGGCAACATAACAAAGGTAAAGGCAACATAACAAAGGAAATCGAAGATGACAACAACAAAAGTAACCGAATGCGTCTGGGTTCCCTCGCTAATAATGAATCATCATCTTATGCTTGAATCATCTTATGCAGCATCCACACATTCGAATACCATTATCAATCCTTGTGAGACGAACAGTGTGTACACGTATGAAAGTTTATTACATTCTGAGAATTAACTCGAAAAATGATTTTCACTGCATTATGCACAGGAAAAATGAGAACCATAGTTGAGAAACAATCAATATACAGGTACAGCTACTGCTACTTACAAACGAGTAATGAAATATACTATGAGAAGAGCTATATTTTCGCATAGACTGGATCTGACAGCTTTCTTCTTGCTCTTTCGATGTTTGATAACAAAAGCCCATCCGGACCTGTGACAATGCACCTTTTACTTCTTGCAGTCAACTCCAATTTGAAATTGGATGGAGCAGAAATGTTGCGGTCTGTAGAGATGGATAGATCACGAAAATCGTCTTGTAGGCGCTTGGACACGTGCTGTATGGCCTGTTGCTCGATATTTGCCATCTCAGCCATGTATTTCCAATGCAGACAAGGTTCTCGGATGACAGAAAGGAGGAGGAGGAGGAGGAACAGGAGGAGGAGGTGGGCAAAAGATCAGGGCCAAGTTCTCAGACAAGAGAGAGAGAGAGGTTGTGGTTGCTGTGGGAACGCGATGAGATCGGAGCGCGGCAGTGAAAGGAAAGCCAGCGCACAGCGTAACAAAAAAGCCGCAGCCACAAGTACTTCAGTAGGGACGTCGTCAAAGGTGGGGTACTTTCTGGGGAAGAATGGGGTAGTTCTGAGAAAGAATCTTTTCACCTTGCAGGGTACAGCCGTGGTAAAAAACCCTCATCAACTTTAAAACAGATTTAGAAGCTCAGCAGGCGGTCCCGGCCACCACCCAGCAATCAAACACTGACTTCTTGAGCACTTTGCCGGAGCTCATATCCGTCGAGATCCGGAAGCGTTTACGAATAAACAAGTTTTCATATCTTACAAAGTCAGCGGGTCCCGTGTGTCCATTACATGTGACCACTTAACGCGTATCTCCTGAGCCATTCCGACGTAACGTCTGTGAAAACTATCATTTTCGGATTTTAAGCTATATTGCCAGGGATCTTGAGATGCATGTTCCGACTGCACGCTTTACCAGGAAATGATAACCGGAACGGAACGATCCGACTGAAAGTAAATAGCAGCAGCAGCAGCAGCAGACGAAGAAGAAGAAGAAGAAGAAGAAGGAGAAGGAGAAGAAGGAGATAAATTGTGATAGAAGAGTGATAGAGGTGAATAAGGAAGACTTGAGATGAATACAATAGAGTCTTCGATCAATGCGAATGGTCAGTGTGAACTTTCAGACATCATGGGCAAGAAGGGCCTTGAAGACGGAATCGATCAAAGACATGGCGAAACGTCGATCATTGAAAGAAGCTGTCACTGCGAACAAGCTGGTACTCTGAACGAAGACCCACAAGCAACCAGAAGGCGAGCTTCTGCAGTCTATTTTTGCAATGACAGTGTGCGAGTGTTTCGGGACAAGAAGCTGGGGGAGAGGAGGAGTCTGTCCCTACGTGTCGAGGGGCCGCAAGGTTTGCTCTTGTCGAATATTCGGGAGGCTGTGGAGAAATATTCAAAGAAGGCTATTCAACGAAGCAAGTCTTGTCAGTGATATTCACAACTTGTCACATCCAGGAGAAGTCACCAACTGTCCTTTCATCCTGATAGGCCTTTGTCTGACTCGGGCTCGGTTCCTATGAGCTCTGACACAACTGCAACTTCTCAATCATTTTCTGTTGTGCGATGGAATGACATGGAATGTTCCACCGGTCGTCTCACGTGGGCAAGCAAGAGACTTGAAAGAGTGGAAATCAACAGTTGCGTAGATTCGGTTGAGAAATGTACTTTAAAAACTTTCTTACTGTTATCCTGTGAAAGCAGTCTTTGAAGTAAATTTTGTATCTTGACTACAAACACAACAGCACTCCTGTTCCACTGTTTCGGCTCTCTTGTACATGAAGATTTGTTGACTCCTCCTTGTTGATGATTACAGCACTGCCGAAAAAAACGAGCACGCAAACGATGAAAGCCAGGGTCCCCATACACCGCCTCCTGAGCGCATCCATCCCACTCCGCTGTCAACGTAGCTCCATGGTGATCCGCCAGGTACCAGAGAAACCGCAAAGCGTCAGCATGAAGAAGACCATCCGTACCTGCAGTGAAGGGAAGAAAGGCCTTCGGCGGGTGATGGGTGCCATAACTTGCGCGATGATCCGAAATCTTCTGTTGGGCGGGGCCGGAGAGCGCAGAAAGGCCGATGGGGCTGCCGCTGCTGTTGTAGGGATGAGTCATCGTGAAGTCCAGAACCAGCGGCCCGGCCCATTCCAGGTGTGGGTGGAGAGGCGAACTAAAGAAAATAAAAAATGACGTGGACAAACGTCATTTTTGTTTTTTTTGACAAGGCACGTCAAATCGAAGAGCTGGTATGGGGAACCAGCTGAGTAATGAGAAGGTGAGCAAAGCAAGGCAGATGGCGTACACGGTGTGTGTGATGGAGGAGAGGAGGAGAGGAGGAGAGGCGGAGAGGAGGAGGGGAGGAGGGGAGGAGGGGAGGACAGGAGGACAGGAGGACAGGAGGACAGGAGGACAGGAGGACAGGAGGACAGGAGGTGAGGAGGACAGGAGGACAGGAGGACAGGAAGAGAGTGAAGAAGGAGAGGAGGGGAGGAGGGGAGGATGGGAAAGGGGGGGGGAGGAGGAGGGTTGAGATGAAGGTAAGGACAAGGAAAGGGAGAGAAGAATGAGATGGAAAGGACAAGGGCAAATAAGCAGGAGAACGATATCAAGGTGACGTAATGCATAGTTCCTTTGTTGTCCGCCATTCACTACATCAGGAGCATCGTTTGGGATCATTCAAAAAACCAGTTGTGCTAGAAGGAAAAGCAAAGGAGAGGCTGGTAGAAAGGATGTACAATCGTAGAGATAGGAAGAGAAATTGTTTTCCCTGACAGATCTTGCGATATCTTGAATCATGAACTGACAAGGATGCTGCAGCAAATGAAGGCGACGGAGGTCAAAGCTCTGTGCATGAAGCGATGCGGCTGGCTGATGAAATCCGGGCTGACAAACACGCACATGCAGAAGAGGTGACTTGGATTGAGGGACAGTCCTTCCCTGCCGTTCCTCTTACTTGCTGACTGTCTGCTGGGAGTGCTGGTGGGAGGAGGGAGAGACTTCTGACGTCATGTCAGGTGGTGTGCGATCTACGAGCTGAAGCTCTTCTACTATGAGTCGCCTAGGGTAGGATGATGTGTTGTTGTTCTCCGAGGCCCCAGTGACCTCCTTCACTTGATCGCTCCTCCTCCTTCACTTGATCGCTCCTCCTCCTTCACTTGATCGCTCCTCCTCCTTCACTTCATCGCTCCTCCTCCTTCACTTCATCGCTCCTCCTTCACTTGATCGCTCCTCCTCCACTTGATCGCTCCTCCTCCTTCACTTCATCGCTCCTCCTACCTCACTCTGATCGTCTGCCAGAGTGAGATACCCAACGGCATCATCGACTTGCGAGGAGCGATGATCAAGAAATGCTCGAAGCCCAAGTTCGCGTTTGAGATCGAGACTGGTGAAGAGCGAGAGAGAGGCAAACGAGGGCTCAAGTGATGGTTTGTCAGGCGGAATGATTCAAGAGCCCGGTATCCGGAGAAGAACCTTCCTCTTCGTTGCAAGTGGTGTAGGTGAGAACAAGCAGGAGAGGAGGAAGAACGGGGGAGGGAGGAGAGAGGAAGTTAGGGAAGGGGGTGGGGGGGAGGAGAGTGAAACACGAAGGTTGCTAACAAGGTTGACCTCAAAGTCAAAAGAGAGAGAGGAGCTTAACAGAAGCAGATGAGGGGCAGAGAGGGAGGAGAAGAGAATAGGAAACGAGGGAGGAGGAGAGAACAGCAGAGGCAGTCAAAGGTCTTTGAAGTGGCCATCAAAAGACAGTGTTGACTTGACAGTTGACATCAGTTGATGGGCGTTTGACACTCAGTCTCTCTGAGCGCTGACGCTCTTTCCCCCCAGATGTCAAAGAAGCTTCCCTCAGTGTCGACCCCCGTCAAGCTGAGCTGGAGCAGCGGCAGAAGGACAGGCTGAGGCAGAAGATGTGGATGGTGAGGTTATGTTTGTTCCTCCTGCCTCGGCCTTACAGCTTGTGCAGAAATGGATATCAGATGAGATCGCGCGAACTTTCATCTAAATCAGAACATCCCTCTCCTTCTCTTGTATTGAACAACAGCCTCTCATGTACAACAACTTCCTTCACATCACTCAACAAACAAGTTCAGTGTAACAAACAAGTTCAGTCCGCACCAGCAGCATGCAGCTCAACAGCAGGTCCGCCCCCCCCCCCCTCACTCTTCCAACGACAGACCCCACTGCCTCGCCTTGTCGTGTACCGCCTGAACATGCGCGGAGGTGTTAGCTACCGAGAGCATCCATCTCAACGTTCTGAAAGGCAGCAAACAGACGCGTCAGTTTCCTCTCAACACCCTCAACACTCTTCTCACATCTGCGCCATCTCCCCGCCGCTCTCAGTCTGTAACAGCTCCTCGTGCCTCCCCTGCCTCGACGGGCCGTCGAAGAGCGAGGAGAGCAAGAGGATACACGTCGACCGGCAGGCCTTGTCCTCGTCATACAGGAACTTGAAGGCTTTCAAAGTGATCTACATTCACCTCAACCACAACTATCAGGCTGTTCCGAAGTCACCTCGTCGTATCTCTTCAGCGTCCTGTCGATGGTCGCGAACCCTCCCAGCCCGATCAAGGCAAGTTGAGTCTGCGTGTTTCCCCTGACGAGGTTGAGAAGGCAACTGCCCAGCCTTTCAGCCCCACCCGGGCCATCAACCATCGACATCACCGCACTGACTCGTTCAGTTCCGCAGACCGGATGAAAGTCAGCGGCTCGAACTCATTCTTGCCTTCTTCCTGCACCAGCAGTCCTCTCAGTCAGAGCAAGGGTCCTCTCAGTCAGAGCAAGGGTCCTCTCAGTCAGAGCAAGGGTCCTCTCAGTCAGAGCAAGGGTCCTCTCAGTCAGAGCAAGGGTCCTCTCAGTCAGAGCAAGGGTCCTCTCAGTCAGAGCAAGGGTCCTCTCAGTCAGAGCAAGGGTCCTCTCAGTCAGAGCAGGAGTGCTTTAGCGTACCTCGTCGTTCACCATGTCCACAATCTCCAGCATCTTGGTGAGAACCCCACTGCTCGCTATCGCCGACTGCCGGGCCAGGTGCTGGGAGGTAGACGGCGACTCCCCCTGTGGGACTTGCGAGACCTTCCTGACAAGGGTGCAGTAGTTGAGCACGAGCTCGTCGCTCGCCTTGAGCTTGCTGGAAAACTTGGCGGCCCAAGAGACGATCCGGTCGAGGAGGTGAGGGGAGATCTCGGTGTCTTCTACACAGTCCCCGAATGCTCTCATGCAGTGAATCTGTGCCGGGGGTCACCTCAGACCACCCCGAGCTCACTCACCAGCAGCTCTCCGTCCTGCTCGTTGTTTTCCATCCCCTCCATCACGTACCGCACGATCTCGTGCTCGTTCATCAAGCTCTTGGCTGGCTGGCTGAGGCTGACCAGCTCTCGTATCAGCATGCAGCAGTTGTTGATGGTGACCGTATCCTGATGATGCTCCATCGCTATCACCGTCACCTCCACCACGTTGCTCTCCACCATGAGTGAGCTCAGCCTCTCCCCTGCTGCAACTGCCTTGGACTGCAGGAAGACCATCTCCTTCCTCTCCTTGCCGTCTTCTAGAAGTCTCCCGAGAGCATACAACCCTGCAGAAACAAGCAGATCAAGAAAGACTCGTGCCCTTCCTTCATTTTCTTCCGTTTCCAATTTTTGTGCATGACCATCTCTCCCGCCTCCTCGTCTCCCTCGCTCCCTCCTCGCTCCCTCCTTCTCTCCTTTCCCTCCTCTCCTTTCCCTCCCTGCCTCCCTGCCTCCCTGCCTGCCTCGCCTCCCTGCCTGCCTGCCTGCCTGCCTGCATGCCTGCCTCGCCTGCCTGCCTGCCTGCCTGCCTGCCTGCCTGCCTGCCTGCCTGCCTGCCTGCCTGCCTGCCTGCCTGCCTCCCTCCCTCCCTCCCTCCCCCCCATCACTCCCTCCCCCCCATCACTCCCTCCCTCCCCTCCCTCCTTTCCATAGCTCACCATTGCTCTGCACATTGGCGTCAAGAGGATGAGCGCACATCCCTCCCAGGATACACTTCACCAGCATCGGCCACAGATCAGGGTACAGCAGCAGGCTCTTCGAGCATGCCCCCAGAGCGTACTGTACCGTGCTGATCGTCGTGGTGCAAGCAAGCTTTCGCAACATGACCTTGCAAAGGAGCTCAACGCATGACTGCGGGAGGTACTTGCCTCTGCGCAAGGAGATGTTGAAGCTAGTCTGATCTCTGGCAACGAACTCTTGGAGGGATGCGAGGATCTCGAAGACTGTACCTCTCACCATGGCGCCATCGTTGGCGTTGTCTGCCATCTTCTTCTGAAGCTGGTCAAAGTGCCGCCTCTCCGCCTCGCTCAGCTGGTCCGACATGGCCTCTCCCTCCCCACAAGTCACCTTCCTCCGCTCGTTCTCCTCTCTCCCATCCTCTGGCTCTCAACCTCTACTCTCTCTCTCTTCTCTTCTCTCCTCTCCTCTGGCTCTCCTCTCCTCTCCTCTCCTCTCTCAATCTCCTCTCCTCTCTCAATCTCCTCGCTCTCCTCGCTCTCCTCGCTCTCTTCTCACTCTCTCTTCTCTCTCTCCTTCGCTTCCCTCTCTTCTCCCATCGCTTCTTGGCTCCATGATGGTTTGATGGCTCTAGTCAATTTCACCTAGCTAGCTAGTGTCACGATCGGCCCGCCCACGGCGGCGGCTGCTGCCCCGGGGGCCGGGCCCGGCCCGGGCCAGCGCTGATCGGACCGTACCGTCCGGGTCACCCCGGTGGTCAGTGCCCGGCCGCGGGCACGATCATGGTCAGGCGGCGCCGCAGACTCCGGGTGACCAGTTCGTCGGTTACCCTGCGGTTGCCCCGTGTCCCGGACCCGGGGCCCGGGCTTTCAGTCACCAGGGCCGACCGTGGCTTCAAGTGCCGGCGGGCGGCCAGTCGGACTCGCCTGACATGGGGCGGTCGGCTCTTTGTCACCAGTCATGCTTCAGATCTGTATTCAAAAACCGATTGACAAGAACCCATCGCTGGCCTGATTTCATCAATCCGGGGTTTGAACAGGAGCCACAACTAACTTGATCATTCACAATAACTTGATTTACAACATAGCCTGACTCGGATGCCCTCGTCATGATGTCTTCGAGTCGTCGGAGCTCGAGCCATCTGCGTCAAGAGGTCGTCAGGGCTCGATCATGATGTAGCAGTCAGGCTTCACCACTTCGCTTCGCGCTTCCCGACAGTGAGTTGATCGACCGGAGCATCTGGGACACGAATCCTCCTTTCTCCTCATGGTCTGACGTCCGCAAGGGAGCCCCCGCCTCGGTGTCTTCGTCTGTATCCATCGTGTACTCTAGCGGGGAGATACTCCCGGTCGCACAGCTCAATGCCTCCATGACTGGTGGGCCTGAGCCTCCCTGGAGGGAAGTGAGTGTCGAGCAAGCAGA
The DNA here is from genome assembly GCF_000315625.1 of Guillardia theta CCMP2712. Lineage (NCBI taxonomy): Eukaryota > Cryptophyceae > Pyrenomonadales > Geminigeraceae > Guillardia > Guillardia theta. The sequence continues at coordinate 397,026 of NW_005434627.1, forward strand.
GGATGGAGAGGAGAGGGAGGAAGAGCATGGGAATATGATCGACCTTAAATGTAGAAACAGGAGGAATGACAGAGCTCTGCTCTTTCATGGCCGCCTGCTGCAAAATCCTCTTTGAGCCATGAAGAGCGAACCAACTCCAAACACACCTGAGCAGCTTCTGCCTGCTCTTTCCACCCTTGAATCTGTCCTCTCAGCTGATGGTTCTATTTCGCCAATAAGGGAACAATTTTGACCATCTCTCAAGATACCTTGATAAGGTTCTTGTGGCTGAGAACCTCCTTCGTCACCTGTGAGGCATCGTCATGCTCCAACGGGCGACTCGTGCGGGGAACGAACGGGGCTCAGGTTGCTAGTCTTGAGCCACTTAGCGATGGCTGAGTGTTCGTATGAGAACCCATCGGCTGCAAACACCTTATGGCGGGTCAGCAGCTGCAAACGACTCTTGAGAAGCATCACCGGATCCTCCATGACGTTCCCCGAAATCGGACAGCGGATGCTCTGTTCAACGAGCGCTGCAGGACTGGCGGTCACGATCGAAGAGATAGAAGCCGATGTTGAGGAGATCATCGGCAGTTTGCGGTACCTCTCACTTTGACGATTTGATCCTGAAGTCTAATGACTTCCTCCCTTAGGTCATCTTCAATCGCCCCCGTGTCCTCCACCATCTCGAGTAGCCTCGATATCGTGGCTTCCAGAGATCGTCAGCCTATGCCACGGCACATACAGCAAAAAAATCATACCGGTGCGCTGTTTGTCACAAGATTCGTAAACTGCCTCAACCACGGCGGAGTCCACAATTCCAAACAACTATGGAATGTCAACGGGGAAGACTTGCTTGTCACTCAGCACCTTGCATAGTTCTGCCAGTTCTTTGGTCTCCCTAGACCGAATTTCTTTCTGGCGGAGAGCCTCTTCCTGCCTAATCATCGATTAGCTCTCTATGAGCCATTTCACCACCTGAATGAATACCTTGCCCGGCACTTTAAAGCTTCTTCAGTGCCAGGTAACACCTGTTGCACAGTCAGACTCCAACCAGATCATTGATGAGGCATTCGTCTTGAATGTTGACAGAACAAAGCGCTTACTTGTTCCATGGAGCACCTCGGGCAACGAAACCTTCCCACATTCCCAGGTATAGTCATTAGAAAATCGCAAGCTGAAGAAAACGATCTCGTGAGTTTTGACATCAGCTTCCAACTTCAGAAGACCAGTGTTTCCGCATCTCACGGCCATCGGTCCTGATCTTGCTTGAGAGTGACCCGGTCTTGCAAGCTGCACATTGCACCTGCAAACACACCAACTCTCACGGAAGCGCTGCGCAAGCCACAGCAAAGGAACCTGGGACAAGAGAACTGATTGACGTTCTCTGGCAAGCACATGAGTGTCCCACATTCTACTCGGCCACATCGTATGAAGGTATGTGCTGTCTGACATTGCGGGCAAACAGGTCTGAACACTCGACTGCTAACTTTGATGATCGTGCCGCACGAACCGCACTGTAACCTGCGCTTCGGCATCCTGACAATCGAATCTAGGAGCTGATAGACTCAATCCTCGCACACAGTACAGAAATCAGATTTTCCAGGTCGATTCTTCCAAGCCTTCACGGTCTTTCGATGCACAGTTGATCCTGATCAAAACATTCAATTGTGAGCAAACAAAAATTGACAAGAATTTCACTAGGAAAAGGTGTACAACGATATGAAATCAAATCACTGCGTTACTACTCATGGCATCTAACTCTGATGTTTCAATGTTTCGATTCCGAGACACAAACATCGGCCTGACCGACTCAACCCATCCAACATCGAAGGAAACGTAAGCAAGCAGGAACTGTATGATACAATTAAATGTAGCTACGATCAGAAGTGATTTCAGCTTTCCCAATGGTCTATTTTGTGAATCTTTGCGAAATACCCTGAGCGCTGGGGTTTGGTAATGCCATTTACACAAACTACATTTTCAACCTTGCTGCTACGACACACGGACCGTTTAGATCATGATCAGAAGTCACAAGAGCACTCTTCTTCACCTCTTCTCCTTCTACATGCATCACATCTTCTCAGCTCTACCATGTCTGCGCCACATCTTTCATCCTTCATGGTTGTCTTCCTCGCCCTGCATTCCCCCTCTCCTTGTCGGGTTCCCCTGTGGCATCTCCAGCATCAACCCCCCGGAACTAACTACTTTTTTCCTAGAGGGGTACCTCTACTGTGCCCCAAGACACTATATTTGGTGGAAATCGAAATATTTCAAAATTTCGTGAAATATTTGCTTTTGGTTTTTGTATTTTCATGGATCCTTAACAAGGTTTGGAGAATGTTTCAATCAGATTTTAGAATCTTGAATAAATATTGCCCCTCTTGAAAACGTTTCTCTTGCAGCCTACTGGCCTTTGGACCCCCCCACCCCTCCAGTTGCCTTGACCCTACTGAAATCATACCCCACCCCCTATTTGGACTACCCTACCCCGGTCTTCCCAACCACTGCTCGACATTCCGATCCCCCTATCACCGTCCCAGCACAGGGTGATGGGAGGGTGACGGCCATTTTAAAACACCCCTACCCACTGTTTCCCAATGTATCCACTGAAAAAAGGGGTGTAATGGGTACCATTATCTTTATTAAACAAGGGTGTACCCTACCCCAAAATCAATCAAGGTATTCTTGAAGGACTTTCAAAGTTTTGAACATGTCAACCTATATTTGAAACTCTTAATGTTAACTTTGACAACAGGTTTGTCTACCAAAAAGGATGTTGTCACTACCCACCACCCTCCTCCCTGCGAGAACTCAATATAGCCGACAAAGGTCTAGAGCAACTACCCCCACCCACTCATATTTCCACCTACCCTTGATTCCACCCCCACCCAACCCTCCCTCCTCTCTATACGCTTACACACATCACCCGCTACCCCTGTTGCCCTACCTGTAGCACTCATGACCCCCATCAATGATGAAACCACCCCCAAGTACCCACAATCTTCCTCGGAAGTCATCTACAATGTACCCCTCCTTACAGGCTTATCTTCACGTTTTGCACCTACACCCTATCCCACCCCCACCCCTACCCACTGCTTCTACTTCCAAATTTGGAAGCATCCGGTCTCGGCACGGCGACCGGCCCGCCCGGGGAGCCCTCGGCCCGGTAGATCGGCCGGTGTGACCGGGCCGAGGGCCGAGTCACTGGTAGAACCGATTCAAGTAAAATGTACCGAGTTGCTGCCCTAATTGCGAAGTAGATACTGAGGTAATTAGTGTTTGCTGCCCCTATGCTGTAAAGCGAGAGAGGGAAACAAAGTTTAGTTTTGAGTTTGAGTTGGGCGAACACAGGTGCGAGGTCAGGAGGACAGCAGCTAGTTGAAGACGAACCAGGTAGATAGAGCGAGAGAGCGAGAGAGCGAGAGAGTTGCAGTAGAGTCAGGAGGAGAGCTTCGGAGAGCAGAGGTTGGACTGCGAGAGCAGCGCAGGAGGAGCAGACAGTCCATTCGTATGATGCACTCGAAAATCGGTGAGTGGCAATCGCAATGCAGCTACTGCCCCTGCATCCTTTCATTTTCAACGTCCCCTCCTCCTCCTCCCCTCACCCGCCTTCCCTTTTCTTTCTCTTTCTCTACCCTTCATCCACCTAGCCCCTCTCTACTCCTCCTTTTTTGTTCCCTCCCCCTGTCCCCTCCCAACCCAACACGATTATCCCCTGATCTCTCCCCGCCCCCCTGCCTCTTCCAAAGCTGGTCCTACTTGCTCTCCTTTGCCATTGAGCTAACACCACCTACAGCCTTGGCCCTCGCATTGCTGGGCATCTCTCGCTTTGAGGTAGCTGCTGGGTCGTCGTTGAAGATGACAATTACCACGCCCAAGGTGTTTCTGTTTCCGGCCTCTCTGTTCTTGTGCTGACAACTTCCTCCCTTTATCCTCCCCTGTCTTCCTCCTCTTCCTCTCCTCTCCCTCTCCTCCTCTCCTCTCCCTCTCCTTTCCTTCCTTCCTCTCCCTCTCCTCCTCTTCCTCTCCTCTCCCTCTCCTTGCCTTCCTCTCCTCTCCCTCTCCTTTTCTTCCTTCTTCTCCCTCTCCTTTCCTTCCCCTCCTCTAACCTTCTTGTCACGCTACCTCCCCTCTTCACTTCTGTATTTCCCTTCCTCTTCTGTATTTCCCTACCTCTCGTCTCCTCTCGTCAATTCCTCCCTCTCGCTACTCTCCCCTCTCCATTTCCATTCCCTACACTTTCCCTGCCGTGCCTCTTTCCTGCTCTCCTGGTTTTGCTCCTCTCCCTACCTAGACTTCTCAAGGACCAGCACAAGTCGGGATGGTTTTGTTACCTGCTAGCTACTGTCATCGGCTGAGAGGAGGAGGAGACGAGGGAGTGGTACGAGTGTGATCTGCAATATTTGTCTGGCAGACGTGTTTGTGATGTATGTTTGTCACTGTGGATGTTGTTGTGATGTATGTTTGTGACTATGGATGTTGTTGTGATGTATGTTTGTCACTGTGGATGTCGTTGTGATGTTTGTTGGATGTGTTGTTAGCAATCACTCGGTCTCAACTGCAAGGTTTGACTTGTTCGACAGGAGAATGCTGATTTAGAAAAGAGGTGCGAGTGAATGAGTTTGAGGAGATGGACGAATGACAAACAGCAGTCAATGAAAGAAAGGATCCAACAGTACGAAAGCTTGTTGAACGCTGATACAGATGCGGTTGGTGCTGCTTGTAGTGCGTATCAACTTGTGCTGATACATGGATGTGATGCAGATTCAGGAGATGAAGGATGAGATGGAAGCCATGAGAGGTGTGTTGTTGATATTGTGATGGCGGGACCTTGACTGGCTTGCTGAAAGAATACATGAAGACAAAGCTCGAGATTGCAGCGAGTGAAACCAAGGAGCTGAAGAAACGTGCGATGTTACATCAGCCGTGGCCTGAGCTGAAGTTTGTGTTGGATAGAGAACGAGGAACTGCGCAAGAACATCGCAGACAAGGTTGGGAGATGTGGTTTCAGTGAGAGCAGGTGATTGATGAGGATGGTTCACAGGGAAAGAAGGATGCAGTCAGCAAGCTTCAGGCTCAGATTGACCAGATGACGGTACGCTCACATGCTAATCATGGAAGGTGCGGGTGAGAAATTGCTGTCAGGAGCGGCACACCAAGGAAGATTTCGAGCACAAGCAGACGGTCAAGAGGTTGTGGATGTTTTAAGTGAAGGGAGAAATGTCCTGACTCGAGAGAAGTTTGAACAAGCGTATCTCCAACTTGGGTGCGGCACTCGGGCTTGCGGGTGAAGATGAAGATCGGGAAGTTTGTGAAGAGATTGATGAAAGTCTTTGTTCGCAGAGTTTTACTTCAACAAGATCTTTCGTCCCGGAGAAGGTGCTGACTTGTTTCTGCCTGCTGAACGGATGATGTTATGGTTGAAGATGTTGTGATCTCACCGGAAGAACTCGGTGAAGAGAGGAGGTTGAAAACACTGTGTTTGTTGACAAGATCTGTAGATGAACTCCACAATGTTATCCAAGAGATCAATCGCGTGCGCATCGGTGAGGAGGAGGAGGAGGAGGAGGAGGAGGATTTCCGGAACGGGGAAGGGGAAGGGCTTGAGGGAGGACGAAAAGGAGGAGGAAGGAGATTTTCAGAAGGGAGGAGGGCAAAGCTGGAGGGGAGGAGCAACTGACCATGAGCAGAATCAGGAATTGTAGACGAGGAGCTCGAGGCTGACGAGGTGCATGTGAAAGGTATTCGGAAAGGAGGAGGACGAGGGGTGATATTTGTTTTGCAGCTTGATTGAGTCGGAGATATCAGATGGGACAACAGCGATATTTTGCGAAAATTCTCTTGTTAAGAATGAACGAATATGTTGTTTGCTAGCCTTTGGATCTGTAGTGACCACCCTATCTCTTCTCTTCTCTTCTCTTCTCTTCTCTTCTCTTCTCTTCTCTTCTCTTCCCTTCCCTTCCCTTCCCTTCTCGTATTCACAACTTAGTTCGCCTCTTCCTCATCTTGCTTCATATTCTTCTTCTCCATATCCGACTTTATCAACTTTTCCAGCTGCTCGTAAGGGCGTTTGGCCTGTAGCCGATGAGTCAAAAGGGAGCAGACACCAGAGAGAAACAAGAAACAGAGAGGAGAGGAGAGAAGAGGGAAGAAGAGGGGAGGAGAGGAGGGGAGTGGAGGGGAGGAGAGAGGAGGGGAGAGGAGAGGAGAGGAGAGGAGAGGAGAGGAGGGGGGGGAGGGGAGGGGAGGGGATGACAAGACAGAAACGCGGGAGAGGAGAGGAGACAGAAAGGAGAGCAAGACAAAAGGGAGCGCAAGGGGAGAGGGGCAGGAGATCAGGAGAGACTGCGTGGTTAGGGAGCAAGAGGAGAGGAGGTATGGAGGAGCTGACAAATATCAGACCTCAAGGCCATGGCAGCGGCTGATCACCGCGAGCCCTTCCTCCGTCTTCATCAGATCCTGTGCCATGATGATCAGAACCCCTCCTGCTCCTGCCCCTGCCCCTGCTCTTCCTGCCCTTGTCCCTGCTCCTGCCCCTGTCCTTACTCCTGCTCCGCCTTCTCTGACCATTTTGACTTCCTTGTTTGCCTGCAACACATGTCGCCTTGTGTTGAACCCCTGAACTGCTCTACTTCTCTCCTCTTATCCTTCTCCTCCTCCTCCTCATCATCATCATCATCATCATCCTCATCATCATCAACCTGCATGCTGACGGTACCCTTGTCCTCCGTTAGCGCGGCTGCTGCGGACATGGCGGCTTCCACTGCCTGCTGGTCGGGTACGCGATCGGCCTCGAGGAAGACCGAGAGAGTTGAGATGGCGACGAGGCGGAGGAGAAGATCCTAAGAGACGTCAGAAACCAAGAGGAGACGACGAGACGAGCGGAGACGAGACGAGACGAGGGGAGAGGAGGAGAGAGGAAGGGAGAGGAGAGGAAAGGCTTACTGTCTCAATCTTTCCCTCGTCCCCTCCGAAAATTCTCAGCGCTCGCTGCATCGCCTCAACCTGCTCCCGCATCAACCTCCCTCCCTCCTTCCCTCCCTCCCTCCCTCCCTCCCTCCCTCCCTCCCCTCCCTCCCTCCCTCCCTCACCTTCTCTCCGGCGCAGGCGTAGAGGAGCAGATGTTCCATGCAGACCTCGTGAGCGCCGTTGGAGAATGCGAGGAGAATCGCTTCCTGCGTGCGGAGATGAGCAGGAGGAGGAGGGAGCGAGAGAGAGGACAAGGACAAGGAGGAGGACAAGGGAGAAGGACGAGGAGGAGGACGAGGACAAGGACAAGGAGGAGGACAAGGAGGAGGTCTTGGTAACCTTGACGCGCTGAGGATCTCTTCCCTGCATGATCGCACGTCCATCTGCTCCCGTAGTGCTCGGGGGCGTCGCATGCTCGAACCAGAACTTGACTTGTGCTGCAGCAGACAGATTGAGGAGAAGAGGCAGGAAGGAGGACGAAAATGAGGACGAGAATATAGGAGGGGGTAGCGGAGAAGGTAGAGAAGGAGCCGAAGGAGCATAAGGTGTTGGTGGTGGTGGTGGTGTTTCGGGGTAAGCAGGGAGGGAGGCAGGCAGGCAGGCAGGCAGGCAGGCAGGCAGGCAGGCAGGCAGGCAGGGTCAAGGCAGGAGGAGGAGGAGGAGGAATAAAGCAAGAAGCAGGGGAGATCAAACCCTACCAGCCTCCTGCATGGGGACGGAGGTCAAGGAAAGTTGTCGAGCTTGAAGATCTTGGATGATGCCCTTAAGCTGGCAACATGGATCAGATAAGGAAGGGAGGGGGGGAGGAGGAGGGGAGGAGGGCAGGAGAGGAGGAGGGCAGGAGAGGGGGAGGAGGGCAGGAGGGCAGGAGAGGAGGAGGGCAGGAGGGCAGGAGGAGAGGAAACACAGCAGGAGAAGGAAAGGGAAAGGAAGAGGTAGAGAAGGAGGAGGCAGCGGCAGCGGCGGTGGAGGGAGAGAAGGAGGGAAGGTAGAGGAGGAGAAGGGAAAGAGGAAGACTGATGAAGCAGAGAACAGTAGGAGGAGGAACTTACGTCTTCCTCCTTCGGGGTTGGGAGCTCCGCGAGGAAGAATACAAGTCTCCTCCAGTCGACCAGGTTGCCTCCTGTCTGATCGAAGGGCTGCAGGAAGAGGAGCAGATTCAGCGAGAGGAGGAAGAGGAGGAAGGAGAGTGAGAGGAGGGAGAGGAGAGGAGGGAGAGGAAAGAACAGAGGACAAGGACAGAGAGGAAGAGATGAGTAGAGCAGAAGAAGGAAAGGAGGAGGGAAGAGGTGCAGGAGGAGCAGGCGAACCTTCAAGAAGGCACGAAGTTTTGAGGGCGGGAGGCTGATCCATTCGACCGGGAGAATCTGTGGAGAGAGTTTGTCAGAGAGAGAGAGGAGGAGGGGGCGAGACAGGACAGGACAGGCGAGAGGAGAAGGGAGGGGAGGGGAAGGGAAGACAGGAGAGGGGAGGGAGGGGACGAGGACAGCACAGGCGAGAGGAGAGGGGAGGGAAGGAGGGGAAAGGAGAGGGGACAGGACAGGACAGGACGTGCACCTTCATTCCCGCTATGGACGCAGCCTTATGCAGCGCGTCGGTTAAGATCTCAACGGTTATGACCCCTGTGGATGACGCTCTGCGATGAGATCAGAAGCGAAACAGAGAGGCAGGAGACAGGGGAGGGGGAGGGGAGAGAGCAGCAGCAGCAGCAGCAGCAGCAGCAGCAGCAGCAGCAGCAGCAGCAGCAGCAGCAGCAGCAGCAGTTGCCTGATGGTTGAACCAGGAGAGGTCGCGAGCAACAGGCTCACGTAGGATGAAGATAAACCTGCAGTAGTCATCCTGTCAGCTCTCCTCCTCCTCCTCCTCCTCCTCCTCCTCCTCCTCCTCTTCCTCCTCCTCCTCTTCCTCCTCCTCCTCCTCTCTCCTCCTCTCTCCTCCTCTCTCCTCCTCTCTCCTCCTCCTCCCTCCTCCTCCTCCATCCTCGCCTCAGCTCTGGGAGCAGCTCAGCAGGAGTTGTCCTCCTCAACGATCTGTATCCTTCTGAGTTGTCAAGATCAAGTCGACAAGGGACGGACCTTGCAGCACGATGAGACCTCAGGTATGTCGGAGAGCAGTCGACATAGAGGCTCCTCCCTCCTGCTGCTCGTCAAGCAGCGTCTTCCTGTAGCTCCTACCTGTTCTCCTCTCCTCGCATCGCTCGTCCCTTCCCCACATGCTCGCGTACGC
>NW_005434627.1:406302-407386 GCF_000315625.1 Guillardia theta CCMP2712
GGGGGGGGGTCAAAAGAAGGAGGAAGGAAAAGACCTCCTCCTCCTCTCCTTGCTGGCCGAACAAGAAGTTTGTGCAGTAGTCGATGACAGCCTGATGTATAAAACATGCAAGGTGAGAAGAGAAGGAGGGAGAGGGAGGAAAGGAAGAGGGAGAAGGAGGAAAAGAAGAGAAAGAGGAAGAGGAATGAAGTAGGGCAGAGCAGAGCAGAGCAGAGCAGAGCAGAGCAGAGCAGAGCAGAGCAGAGCAGGAGGTACCTTGAGCTTGCCCAGCCTTTCCTTGTCGCTATCCGTTAATTTCGAGTTGCTTTCTTCATCAACCTGACAAGTTTATAGTAAGAGGATGAAGAAGCAGGAGCAGAAGCAGGAGCAAAGGCAGGAGGAGGAGGAGGAGGAGCACAGCAGCAGCAGCAGCAGCAGCAGCAGCAGCAGCAGCAGCAGCAGCAGCAGCAGCAGCAGGAACCTCGATGGGGGACCCCTGGATGTCAGGAGCGTCGTCCATGAACATTTGAATGACGTTGAGAGCCTCGGGCGTTTCTTCCGGCATGTTCCTTCCTGCCCTGTACCAGAAGTAGTCGCGGAGAATAGCTCGAGTTGCCTGCTGGGACTTGAGGAGGGACGAGGAGCAAGGTAGGGAGGAGGGGAGGGCGGGAGGGGAGTGAAGGAGCGAAGAGCGAGGAGAGGAGAGGAGCGGCGTGGAGGAGGAGCGAGGGAAGAGGGAAAGAGTACCTGGAAGCGGAGAATTTCCTGTTGCATCATTCCCACAAAGCTCACGATGATGAGCTGCAGATGTGATTAGTAGGAGGAGGACGAGGAGGACGAGGACGAGGACGAGGACGAGGACGAGGACGAGGAGTAACCTGCACATGATCGGACATGAAGGAGTCGCTGACGATGGACGTTCGCTCCTCCTCCGCCTTCTCTCGCGATGCGTCGCTGACAGCCCAGAGCTCGTCCTGCAGCAGATCCGCTTGCTCGTGGAGCTCAGACCTGCACCAAGACAGTGAGGAAGGAAGGGTGGAGGAGAGGAGGAGGAGGAGGAGGAGGAGAGGAGGAGAGGAGGAGGAGAGGAGGAGGAGAGGAGAAG
>NW_005434627.1:407994-424936 GCF_000315625.1 Guillardia theta CCMP2712
CCCTTCCCTCATCTCCATTCCTTCGCTCACCTGCCCCCACTCCTTAACCCTCGCTCCATCCTCCTCTCTCCCCTCTGCCTCCTCGCCCTCCCCCCTCTCCCCACGTTCCTCCTTTCCCTCCTCCTCACCTCCAGCTCAAACGTAGTCTCCACCCCCTCCACTGCTCCAGCAGCAGCCTTGCCACGTCCTCGTGCAGCGGAAGAACTTCAGGGGGAGGCTTCTCCGGCTCTGCTGCTTCCCCTCCCTCCTTGTCCTCCTCAGCCTTCCCCTCCCCTTCTCCTTCCCCTTCCCCTTCCCCTTCTCCCTCTCCTTCTCCACCCTTCTTCACGCTTTCCCCCTCCTGCTTGGCCTCCTCCTCCGGCTGTTTCTCCTCTGCAGCCCCCTCCTCTTGTCCCTCTTTCTCCGCCTTCGCCAGCTGCTGAGCAACAACTTCCTTGACCTGCTCGAAGACCTCTTCCGTACTCCCCTCCGCCTCCACCTCCACCTTGTTGGTGAACCGTGCGAACCAGGCGTCCAGCGCTGGCTTCTCGTCCAGGTAGGAGGAGACTCTCGTCAGCAGCGACGCGTCTGCCCCGTCCTCCTCCACCACCTCCTCCAGCCTCGATGCCAGCGCCGAGTCCTCAGGAGGAGGAGGATCGAACTCAATGTGGTAGCAGGCGCCGTCCGGGTCGTCTGGGTCCCGCAGCCTCCCAATCCTCCTGCGGATGGAAACGTCCCTGCTGACATGCAGCCGGAGGTAGAGCAGGAGGCCGGAAGGAAGGTCCCCCGTCCTCTCCACCTCCTCTGGGACAGGAGGAGCGAGTCTCGAGTTGGGAGGAAGCGGCTTCGGCGCCACGTGCGCGTCCTCGATGCCGGCAAGTGCCTGCTCAAGATGACGAGCCTGACTGACGGTGGCGGGAAAGCCGTCGAGGATGTAGCCCTTCTCCTGCCCGACCTCCTTGATCTTCTCGACGAGGAGAGCAACGAGCGTGTTGTCCGGAGCTCCGCCTCCTGCGTTCATGGCCTCGCGGATCTGAGGGAAAGTGAGAGGCGGGAAAGGAGGAGGAGGAGAGGGAGGTAGAGGTGGCGGTGGTGGTGGTGATGGTGACGGTGGTGGTGGTGGTAGTCGACGGCAGGGGCGCGAACGAGGAATGGGAAAATGGGAGGAAGATGGAGGGAAAAGCAGGAGGAGGGCGAGGAGGAGGGCGAGGAGGAGGAAGAAGAGGAAACAAGAGAAGTATTGACCTGTCCACCAAGAGACTGTCTGGTGGTCAACGAAGGCAGAGGCACTTCTGGCGCCTCCTCCTCGCCCTCCTGCTGCTCCTTCGCTTCCTCCTGAGCAGCAGCAACAGCCTCGTCGTGCGCCGTCATGACCTCCTCAAAGTCGGCGATGGCCTCCGCAATGCACTTCTGCGCGCGGATGATCTGGGAGAGGAAGGAGGTCAGGGGAAGAGCGAGGAGGAAGGAGACGAAGAGGAAAGGACGAAGAGGAAGGAGACGAAGAGGAAGGAGACGAAGAGGAAGGAGACGGAGAGGAAGGAGACGAAGAGGAAGGAGAGCTGAGAAAGAATAGAGATTGAAGGAGCAGGTTCCAAGTTTGTCAAAGGGAGGGAGAAGATAACAAACACAAGGAACAAGAATGCAAGACAGAAGTTTCTCGTTTGTCAAAATCAGACAGGATTGAACAAGATCAGACGCAGACATCATGGGATGACATGCGTGATAAGACATCAACAGCTCGACCGTGACACAACAATCACTGACATGCGCATAGTCATCATCAGCACCACCACCAATTACAACAACAACTACAAGTACAACTGCCAAGAATTCTCCTCCGCGTGTCAAGCAGTCGGACTAACCGTCAGGTCAAACTCGGCCGCAAGCTTCTCAGCCTGGCGGGAGGAGCCGGCGAAAGGAGCGCCGGCGATGCTGAGACGGTGAGGAGGACGAGGGATTTCGGCGGGAGTGACGGGAGGAGGGATAACCTCGAGTGTCGTGTCGTGAAGATCCTTGACTAACTCCCCGAAGATCTTGTTCTGCACAGGAGAGAGTGCTGCTTCCTCCTCCTCCTTCCCCTCTGCCTTCTCCTCCTCCTTCCCTTCCTCCTCCGCCCCCTCCTCTGCACTGGGCGCGGCCTCCTGCAGCCTCCACTCGTCCTCCATGTCCAGGTACGCAAAGTACTCCCTGCTGTCTATGATATCCGACTGCTTCTCCTCCTCCACGGGCAGCGTCTTGGCTTTCTTCACCTTCTTCTCATTCTCCTCCTCCTCCTCCTCCGCATCCTTCACCACTGGGAACAGTGGCTCTCCAGCAACGAAGATCGCAATCCACTCCCTCCACTGCTTGTTCGGCACCGTAACGTGCTCTGCTACCTCTCGGTACTCCACCACCTTCCAGACCAAGTCAACCGTCTGCTCAACGATCCTCCTGCAGGCGTCGAAGTGTTTCTGCCTCCTCCTCGCCATCCTCTCCTCTTCCAGCTCCTCGAACCGGGACTTCTCCATCTCCAGCTTCACGAAGTACTCCTTTCTCTTCACCTTGTAGATCTCCGCATCGCGCTCCAGAGCCTCTCGGTACTGCTGCTCCCGCATCCTGCGGTACTGCTCCTCCCTCCTCAGACGAGCTTGACGCATCGCCTCCTTCTGCGCCAGCACTCGGTGCAGGTCCTCGGCGATCTTCGCCTCCTGCACGCTCTGACGGATGAGCTTCTCGTTCAGCTGCTCCTCCTTCTTCCTGTTCTCCATCTCCTTCTGGGTCCTCATCTGCTCCACCAGCACCCTCCTCCTCCTCCGGTCCCTCTCCTTCCTTGCGATCTCGTCCTCCTGCCGTTTCTGCTGCACCTTAATCATGTAGTGCTCGCTGTCAGCCCGCAGCTCATCTCCTCTGGGGATCTTCCCCGTCAGTGACTGCAGGAACTCCTGTGGCGTCCTGCTGTCCGTCATCCCCAGCATCGCCTCGTCAACTGGCGTGTCAACGAAGTCCTGGACGCGCCGCAAAGACTCCTCGAATGAGTCGATTCCTTCCTCCACCTGCTCGGCCGCCTCCAAGTTCTCCATCCCCTTCCTCCTCCGCTCCTTCTCCCGCATCGCAAGCTCCAACCGAAGGTCCCTCCTCTCCCTCTCCTTCCTCACCGCCTGGTTCTTGGCATGGTTAATCCTCCCCTCCCTCTCCCAGTCCTGCAGGTAGGCTCTGTTCTCCGCCATCTTCAGCCGCAGAGAGTCTCTCTTGCTCAGCAGCATCTGCTCTCGCTGCAGCGCGTCGATCGCGTTCAGTCGCTCGGCGACGCGCGCCTGCTGTATGGCCTCCTCCTCGAACGGCCGCAGGTAGTTGGACATCTTAAACTCCCGGGGGTTGGCTGACTTGTACCGCAGCATTTTCGTGAAGGTCTTCTCCTCCATGTCTTTGTACTTCTCCTTGCTGGAGAGCCTGTTGGTCGTGAGCAGGAGGGCGGTCGACGTCTTCGACCCCTTGCGGAACGGGTTCGAGGACGTCGAGCTGTCCAGCGCGACCTTGATCTGCTGCAGCAGGCGGAGCGCTGCCCCCGGCTCCTCTGTGATGATCTGGTTGGCATTGTGGCTGTCGAAGTTGATGTTGAGCTCCCGCAGAATGGGCTGCAGCCGCTCGAAGTTGTTCACTTTGGCATCAGGCGTATCCTTGTTGACAAACTTGTCGAAGTCGGGCTGAATCCCATAGCTCTCGAGCACCTGAGAGGAGGGGCTTGTCACAAAAGGAGGCTGCGGGAGGCAGGGGAGGGGAGGGAGGGAGGGAGGGAGGGGGGAGGGGGGGGCGGGGAGCAGAGCAGAAGGAAGATCAGGAGGTTGGGAATGGCAGGAAGACAACCTGTCCGATCTTGTATCCGTTTGCAAACTGCGATTCAACATCCCCTTGCCCCAACCCTTCCATCCCAATCTTCTCTCGCAGCCATCGTTTGACGATCTCCATGTTTCAAGGGACGAACTAACTGCACAAGAGCGACATCGCAGACCTTCAGTTGGGAGCAAGGTGGAATGATAGTGTACCGGTGATGAAACAAGTCACAAGGCTGCGATCCGGCACTCCTGATGCATGCGGGAAAGCCCTGCACACAGCTCAATGAGTTTCTCTACATCCAACCCCTTTTTGTAAGGTATAAAATCTCCATTGTCATGATCGTTAAAACAACAATCGTCATCCTGGCCCACGTCCATTTGCCAGTTTATCCCTTCAACTTCTTCCCTTCCGTCTTCTCTCGTCCCCCTGACTTCCCTTGCCTCCTCCTCTTGTCTCCCCGGATCGTTTACTGTCTCATCCTCCCTGCAGCCGTTCTTCATCGCACATCCTCTTCTCTCCATCTCTCCCTCATCCATTCCTTCCATGCTCTTCCTCCTCCCTCCCTCCTTTATTCCCTTCCTCCTCTTGTTGATCCCTCCCTCCCTCCCTCCCTCCCTCCCTCCCTCCCTCCCTCCCTCCCTCCCTCTCCCTTTCACCAAAGCTGCCATGTCCGTTGAGCCAACCTCCACTACCCCACCCCAGTAATTTCATTCTCCCTACACCTATTCATGACCCCTACATTTTCCAGCCCTGACAGCAATGCTGGTCCGGGCCGGTCCGGGCCACAGTACCGTGTAGTGAATTCAAGCCTCCTCGACTCTCCTGATTGTCCTCGTACTGATTTTTAACTTAACTTTGAGTAAAGGAGACTACAGACAAGGTCAAGATCTGGTCAAGGTTTTATTACAAACCTTGGCTAGCTCGAGAGTAGTCTGAGCTCGATATGGCAGTGAATCGGAGAGTGCGGCGCTATGGAGTCAACATGGTGTTCTGCGCGGTGATGTTGCTGGTTGCCATGAGCTTGACTTCTCACTGTCTTCTCCACAAGCTCATCATGCAGCCAATCATGTTAACCCCTGCGGCAAGACTTGCGGCAAACCTTTCCCTGCCAAACGAGCACCCGAGGGCGTTTTGCTCGAACGACATGGAACTGTACCGCACGCACATTCGTGACATAATATGTGGGAGATCCACATCAGCCATTCCTCTTGCAGAGCGATCGGAGCTGATATTCTTGCACATCCCCAAGACTGGAGGAGAGACAATCGAGAGGGCCCTCGATCTCCACAAGAATCATCTCCCTGCCGTCGATCGAGCAAGGGAGTACGCTCGCCCGCATGTGTCCTTCAGCGTGATTCGAAACCCGTTTGATCGCATGCTCTCTTGGTTTCGGTTTTGTCTTCATGGATGGAGGGGACAGCTGCCGGACCCTAAGAAACAGTGTATGCTCGCTCACCGACTCATCAATGCGTTTCCAGGGAAGCACAACGTGAGCACAGTGGGGAGAGCGTTTGAAGCATGGCTTGAGACCACCTTGGGGTCACCGGAATGGCTTCACTACTGGATCTTCTTTCCTTACGCCATCTTCCTAGGAGGCCCAAACTTGAAGGTGGATTTCTTATTACGCTTCGAGCATCTCTCTTCGGATTTGCTCGTCCTCGCAGCCGCGCTGCAGCGGAATGTCACCATGCTGCCGCATGAGAACTCTTCCTCAGATTGGAAGCGAGGAATGATTGAGGGTATGGAAGTAGACCAAGAAATCATGACCATTCTTAGGTATCACTACTCCCTGATCTATACCAGCACAGCCAAGAAACTTGTGGAAGTCTGGTATCAGAATGATCTAACAAACTTCGGTTATTCTTTTTGACGTCTGTGTCTCTCGATGCCAATCCTTTCTTGACAACTTCCCTCCCGCAAGAATTGTACGAAACCAAAGATGCACTCTCTGAACAAGCAGCTCTGCAATACAACTTTACTTGAAGTTCAACTACGTCCAGCTTTGAGCGACTCTCTGCGAACAAAAGTCATGATAGACGTGACGATAGTTTTACTCTTGAAGTGAGTGATGACCGTCGAAACAACTTCTGTGCCTTGAGCAAACGGCGTGATCAAACTGGCGTGTCAAACTCGTCAAAGCAGCTGGAACATAATCTTCAAGTCCGTATAGTTCTAACGGAATGAAGGCAGGAACCTGAAGAACAAAGTATGCCCAATCTTGTTGGTGGAACGAAAGATTCTCAAGGAGTGTGTGGAGGCTCTGTTTTGTGCTGGGATGAATGAGTAGATTGGTGTGAGAACAGAGTTTTATTGCAACACTGTTTAATGTGCAAGTAAGCCTTGAATTTCTCCATATCTTCCATGTTTGATTGAAACTTTCAGGTCTTCAAGCGCAATTCGACCATGTACGTTGCAGACTCATCTGGTCAAGTTTTAAGATACTGGTTGACACGTCGTGATCACATTTGCCGGAAAGGCGAAAGCATGCAACATGTATAAACATCGAAGATGAGGATGATCGGGATATATCCAAACACAGAGTCGCGTACGTTTGCAGCACTTCTTTCGAGTTTGCAAGCGGAAGCTGTTGTATAGACAGTAAGAGCATCAGGAGTGTTGCACCGGGAGGAGGGATTACGAACTTTCTTTCTGCACGTATGTCGCTACAGGACTGAAGAAAAAGAAAGTTCGTATTGTCTTCGTACACTGAAAAATCAGTCAGGAGCATCCGGGGGAGTCTCCAAGTCAGAGGCCCTCGGTCGCGGCAACTGCCATGGTTGGCACTTTCTTTGCTCAAAGTTAAGTTAAAGATCAGTACGAGGACAATCAGGAGAGTCGAGCCAGGCTGAGCCTGAGGCCCCTTGCCAGGACTGACTGACCGTACCCTGACACCGTGGCAGTGAGCCTCGGCCCGGCGGCGTACTCCCGGGCGGAGCCTTGGATTGACGGACCGCCGGACTGGCTTTGAGCCGCAAAGGCCCGGTTGCTTGAAGCCCGGTGGGCGTGACCGTGCCGGGCTCCGGCCCGGCGGCGCCACCGTGCGGGTTCAATTCAAGTTCACGGCGGCCGGCCCGGCCCGGCCGCCCGGCGGCCCGGGGGCCCCACGACTGCCGCGTGCTACGGTGTTAAACTTTTCAAACTGCCGCTGTGCAGTCACGGTGCGTGACTGGCCCAGGCTGGCCGCCCGGCCGGGCCCGGCCCCGCAGCAGTGAGCCGAGTCTGGCCGGGCAGTGTGGCAGTCGGCCCCGGGCCGGGCCCGGCACTGCACTGACGGATGGCACACCGTGCCGGTGTAACCGTGAACACAAGTTGAACTTAGAACCGTCTTACAACTTGCAAGTTACTCGGTAAGCCGGCGACCCACCACCCGGCGTGCCGGCACCCGTCCGTGCCGCTCAGCACCCTGATCGGACCGTCGGACCGTTTTCGGAAGTCACTCCGACTCCCTGAGTCTCAGCACTACCGGGTAGTGACGGTCAGCAGTCGGCCCCCGCCGCGCTCCGCCGTTCCGGGCGGCCACCAACACCGTACGGCGGGTACCGTGCGGTCACCGGGCCGACCATCGCGGCCCAGCGGCCGCTGATGCGGCGGGCAGGCGCCCCGGTCCGAGCCGCCGCGGCCCGAGCCCCCGGCGAACCGTTGAACCGTGGCTTACCGACGGTGGCGGGCCGGGCGGCGACCACTGTCACTGGCAGTGGCATGGTACGGTGATCGGACCGAACGGGCCCGGGGGCCCGGGACTAGCCGCTGAGCGTCGGCGGCCACTGTCACTCAGTTAACCCTACTGCCGCAGATTTGGGTTAATATTTGGGTTAATTCAAGAAGAATCTTTCTAGATTAGCCAATATATAGATAGATTAGCCAATATGTCGCTTAAACCACCACCGCTCCTCTCACCTCTCCCCTCCCCCCCCTCGACCCCTCCTTCGCTTCCCCGCCCCCTTCGCTTCCTCCTCCCCCCCCCTCCCTGCATCGGCGCCGCTCTCCTCCTCCCGGCCCCTTCCTTCCTCTAGCTTCTCTCACATCTCTTCTACTTGTTCCGACACCTTGTCTTCTCCTCCTGCCCCCCCTCTCTCACCCCCCTACCCCCTGCGTTCGGAGCTTGCTGTTTTCGGCAACGCTGTCTCTGCAACAGCACCTTGGACGCTGCTGGGTGCTCTTCCCTGTGTAGAACCTCCTTAGTTAGTTTTCAGAACTCCTGCTCTTGCACTGGACAGGACGAGATCGGCAGCGGGAGCAACTCCTGTCGCCAGTTCTTGTCAGGTACAGTAACAGTTCTTGGTCTTTCTTGGTTTGCTGACGGGGAGATGCTACAGGGCAGTTGTTGGCAACTGACCGGGGCCCGCTCGTGGTGGTATGAGTAGTGGAAAGTCCAGTTCTGTTCTGAGGATGGACAACTTCAAGAGAGACAGATCGGACTCGCTGGACCTCCTTGGGTCCTCCCCCAACCAGATCCACGAGCTGGTATGGGACACTGAGCACTTCGACACGGGCAGCAATGATCGCCAGGAATCCATCGAGAAGATTCACCAGATGCTGAGCAAGAAGATGAGAGACGGGCCAGGACCCAACAGCTACAAGCGAGACGACGGCGACATCCTGGACGCCTTCTACACCGGAAACGAGAACTCTGGGAATTTGGATGCCCTAGCAGGGAGCTTCGGAGCTGGAAGCTACGGCCTGAGCGACAATCTCGACCTTCATGCCAACGACTTCCCGTTTGCAAGGAAAGGGGGAGTGGACGGAGGCTTTTTTGCCATGGACGATGTCGGCACAGACCAGCTCTCCAACTCCTTCAAGGAAGCATGTTCCTTTGGAAACTCGGAGCCCTCGATGCCCCCGTTCGCTTCCTCTCCCATGCTCAGTGTACAGCCGCAGAGCTCTCAGCCCCCTCACTCGCAGGCTCATCTCCCTCAGAACCAAATTTCTTCCCTATCCGCTTCCTCTGCTAACAACAAGGCCAAGAAGGTTTCGAATGTACATGTGTTGCCCACTTCAGCTGCAAGTGCGGTTGCTGGGCAGTCCGTCATGGACCACACGGCGATGGGTCACGCCAAAGTACTGACGGGAGGGCCCAAGGCGACATCAGCGGCGGGTGAGTCTCCAGGTTGTGATGTGCGACCTGCCGATCTGTTTTCTGCAGCCATGCTGGGGGGAAATGTACCTTCGTCTGCAGCCATGGCGGCAGCGCTACCTGCCGTCTCAGCTATCACAGCAGGTGGGGAGATGTGTTGGTCTGCTACATCCTGCTGACGACTGGAGCAGCGAGCATGCTCGAAGACTCGACTGAGAGGCTTAGTCACAAGGAGGTACGGACGTGGTGAATGGCTGAGAGCCGATGTCTTACAAGAGCCCAGGTGGAGCAGAGGAGGAGAGAGAAGGCGAAGCAATACTTCGACGAACTGCGCGCGTTGCTCCCTTGCGGGTGTGGACTAGTGTGCTGAGGATCTTGGTGGTGCGATGATACGAGTGTGGCAGTGCGGACTCCAAGTTCGATAAGAACACAATCTTACAGAATACCATTGCGATGATCAAACAGCTACAGGTCAAACAACTCCTTTCTCCTCCTGCTCTTGCTCCTGGTCCTGCTCCTTCTCCTTCTTCTGCAGCAGGAGCTGCTGTTCTCTATCCTTCTTGTCCCCCCTCCCTCATTCTCTCATTCTGGTGGTATCAGGCGGAGCTCGAACATCATAAGGAAGTCAAACTCGGAACGAAAGGTCGACCCCCCACCCAGCCGTCCAGCAACGATTTCAAGCAGAGGTGAAACGCTCTCAGTGAATGTCGACAGCGATAGCAAGAGTTGTGGACATGGCGATGGTGGTGGTGGTGGCGATGATGACGATGACGATGACGACCACGACGATGATGACGAAGATGATGATGATGACGACGACGATGACGATGACGATGATGATGACGACGACGATTGAGATGATGATGTTTTCGTACTGATGGCTTCTTGTTTCAGTTTCGACATCACCAGACAACCTCTCTGTTTCTGTGGTCTCGATGGATGTATCTGGGAGAGCAACGCAGCGTTCTGCAACTTGCTTGGGTAGACCTTGCCCCCTCCTCTTGCTATTCTCCTCCCTCTCCTCTCTCTCCCGCCTCCCTCTCTCCTCTCTCTTCTCCTTCCTCCGCTCTTACGGTCTTCTGCTCCTGCTCCTGCTCCTGCTCCTGCTCCTGCTCCTGTCCATCTGCTGACCTGCAAGAAAGGTACTCCAAGCAGGAGATCCACGGACTTTCTCTCCTCAACAACACAGCGCCTTGTGATAGCGACGCTTCTTCCCAACACTGGTAGAACCAAGAAAATGCCTCATCCTTATCCTGCAGCTCCTGCTCCTTGCTCTGCTACCCTTGCCCTGCAGCTCCTGCTCCTGCTCCTGCTCCTGCTCCTGCTCCTGCTCCTGCTCCTGCTTCTGCTCCTGCTTCTGCTCCTGCTTCTCATCCTGCTACTGCTGCTGCCCCCTTACCATGTGTGTGCTAGGCAACGGCTTATATCATCGGGCATGTGCAACTCCGCCTTCTACTGCCACCTTATCCGCAAGGACAACCAGCAGCTCATGGTACAGCTAAGGGTTTCCTGGGCATCAGGTGTTGAGAGTGTGCGGCAGGTGAACATGGACTTGAATCTGCTCCACAAGAGGAACCAGGTAAGAGGTGAAGGACTCGTTGGTAGCTACTGACGCCTCTTCCTCCTCTTCCTGCTCTTGCTCCTCCACCTGCTCCTCCTCCTCCACCTTCCTTTCTCCACCACAGCCCTACTGCTTCCTTGTTGCCACCAATCCCACGCAGTGAGATCTTCCTTGTACAGCTGCCAGACATGCAGTCGAGTTGAGGTGCAAGCATGGTCTGCTGTCTGTGTGTGATATGTTTGCGATCTCTCGTGTTTTGATAACTTGTACGCACATCGGTCTTGTGGTCTTGCTCCTTCTTGTGTTGTTTTCAGCTGCTGCCGATTTTTAGCGAGCAAGATCTTTGCTGTTTACCCTCCCTGTCCGTGTGCAGTTGCGTGTTTTAAGAATAATAAGCTGGGAGCCATTGAATGCTTCCTCTTGATCCTACTTCTTGCTTCCCCATCTCTTCCTCGTCCTCGTCCTCGTAATCAGTTGCTCGGCTCCTCCCTCTACCTCCCGTCCTCCCCTCCTCAGCCATTGCAACTTCGCTGCTCGCCTCCTCCTCCTCTCAGAGGCTCGAGACCCCCTCGTACGCGCTCCATCCTTCTCCCGTGACGAACGACGACACCAGCTCGTTGAATTTCTCCGGCTCCTCCAGGTAGAGCCTATCCTTCTGTCACCAGGAGGGAGAGAAGCAAAAGCAGGAGAGGCAGGCGGGCAGGAGAACCGAGGAGGAGGAGGAAACAGTGGCTGAATAGAAAGGGCAAGGGTAGCACTAGCCAGCTAGGAGGAGGAGGAGGAGGATGAGGAGGATGAGGATGAGGATGAGGATGAGGATGAGGATGAGGATGAGGATGAGGATGAGGAGGAGGAGGAGGAGGAGGAGGAGCATACCAGTGGTTCGCCTCCTTGAACGTCACGGTCTTGCAGCTCTTCATCAGCTCCCCCACCCTGCGCGTCCCCTCGAGCGGGAAGCAGCCGCTGTTGCCTGCCAGCCCTCTCAGCTCAAGTCCAGCTCAAGTCCAGCTGACCTCCGACGCAGTTGAGAAAGGGGATCTCGATGGTTGGCAGCAGGGACCGCCAGTCCAGCTGGGGTATAGCTGGTGAGGAGAGTCAGCATGACAAGGTCGGGCACCTGCGTGTGGTCGGCCATGAGCCTCCCGAGCTGAGGCCCCGAGCACAACAAAGTCTCGTCAATCACCAGCTGCTGCATGCGTCAAACGATTGCTGCTGCTGCTGCTGCTGCTGCTGCTGCTGCTGCTGCTGCTCCTTCTCTAGTGCCTCCTCCCCGTCCCCGTCCCCGTATCTGTCTCTGTCCCCGTCCTCATCCTCGTCTTTGTCCTCCTGCGCCTCCTCTTCGTCTGCCCCATCCTCCTTATCCTTGTTCTGATCCACCTCTCCTTGACTCCCCCCTCCTTCCACCTTCCCGTCCTCCTCGCCCTTTCCCTCCTGGCCCTCCTCGTCCTCGTCCTCGTCCTCGTCCTCCTCATTCTCCTCGTCCTCGTCCTCCTCTTCCTCCTCTCGTCCTCGTTCTCGTCTTCGTCTTGGTCCTCCTCGTCGCGCTCTCCTCTCACCTTTTTGAGATCTTCGCTGAGAGGAATTGAGACGCAGCAATCTGAGAGTGATAATAAGCTGGAGGAGGACGTAGAGGAGGAGGGGAGGTATAGCAGGGGCGAGGATAGAGAAGACGAGCAGAAAAGAAATCAAGGGCGACGAATGGAAGGTAAAAAAATTGAGGAAAATGATGAATTGGAGGAGGAACGAAGGAGAATTAGAAAAAGATGAAGCAGAGGAAGGAGAACAAATACAAGAAGAGACGAAATTGAGGTGTAATCATTGATCACCATAGTTGCCTTGCGCAAAGGCAGAGAAGTTGTTTGCAAGCTCGTTCTGAAGATCATGAATTGAATCAAACAAGCTTTACATGCCGTTCATGTGGAGAAATCAGAAGAGGAGAGGAGAGGTGAGAAGAGGAGAGGAGAGGTGAGAAGAGAAGAGGAGAGGAGAGAGGAAGGGAGCAGAAGGAGGTGTGAGGGCAACAAGGGAGTATAGCATGCTTCTGTCAAACTGACCTGCAGGTTCTTGAGTGTCTTCTCGTCGTAACATCCTTTGCTTCCGAAGCTCCAATCATCCAGCCTTCAACAAATCGTCAGCGATGGCGATCACAACAAGAAAAAGGAGAGAAAGAAGAAAGGGAAGAGCAGCTGTAGAAAGAGCAGGAGCAGGGAGCAGGGAGCAGGGAGCAGGGAGCAGGGAGCAGGGAGGGAGCAAGGAGCAGGAGCAGGAGCAGGAGCAGGAGCAGGAGCAACTTGTTCTGCAGAGGAGCTTGGTCTACTACAACAGCCTTGGAGATCTTGTCGCTGCCGAAGAGCTCGATGTAACTCCAGATGACAGCAGCGCCCATGCTCGTGCCAACCAGCGTGACCTTGGAAGGAGAAGAATCGTGAGCAGGAGAAGTGAAGGAGGAGGAGGGGGCGAGTGGGAGAGAATAGCAATGATTGTCGAGGGACGATGGAGAGAAGACGGTGATGGTGAGGAGGAGGGAGGAGGGAGGAGGGAGGAGGGAGGAGGGAGGAGGGAGGAGGAAGGAGGAAGGAGGGAGGAGGGAGGAGGGAGGAGGGAGGAGGGAGGAGCCAATCTTACATCGGACAAATCAAGCTGTTGCATGACATCTCTCAGATCCGCCGCCAGGCGAGCAACGTGCATGCCATGATCAGGCTAAAGAATCAAGGTATCAGACCTTGTCTGCTGCTGCTGCTGCTGCTGCTGCTGCTGCTGCTGCTGCTGCTGCTGCTGCTGCTGCTGCTGCTGCTGCTGCTGCTGCTGCTGCTGCTGCTGCTGCTGCTGCTGCTGCTGCTGCTGCTGCTGCTGCTGCTGCTGCTGCTGCTGCTGCTGCTGCTGCTGCTGCTGCTGCTGCTGCTGCTGCTCGCTCCTTCTACTGTTATTACCAACCTTGTCACTTCTCCCATGGAACCTGTGATCATATCGGACCACCCTCAAGCCTTTTTGTCCGAGACTCTGCAACTGAGTCAGGAGGAGGAGAACCGAGGAGAACGAGGAGGAGGAGACAATGGAAGTGCAGAAGGGGAAGGGGGAGGGGGAGGGGGAAGGGGAGGGAGAGAGAGTAGCTGCAGCGGGGGCATCACCGCAGCGTTTTCCTTGAAGTATTCCATGGAGCCACTCCAGCCATGAAGGAGAACGATCTATGTCAAGGTCACAGGATGCCATGGCAGGCGTAGAGAATGCAGGAAAGTCTGAACAGCTAGAATGGCTGCTCGTGTTTGTTGTGAACATGAAAGCTTGTGCGTTCTCATCACTATCATGTGTTCTACATGTTCTAAGATCGCATGTGAGCATGTATGTTCAATCTCTCATGATGGTGCAATGACGCAAGACTTCACCGTCCTTCCATGTTTCGGACCGCACTCCCGTCCATACAGCATCTATCACCTCAGTGTCAGTGAACCAACAATCTTTTCTGACATCTCACAGTCCCGTCGTTGCATCGCACCCTGAACTCCTGCAAGAACGCAGAGTCAGACTAGAACTAACAATTGCTCTCTTGCAATCAACTGCTCCATCGCTTTGCCACTCACATTTCACGTACAAGTCGCAAAATGCATCTTGCAGATTCAGAGTGCAATCCATATTTCCCTCTATCATTCTCTGGTATAATTCTTTGATTCCTTCCTTGCTCGATGTCATTAGCTGATCCCCTCGAACTTTCCCTCCTCTCTCTCCTGCTCTCTCCTAATCTTTCTACTTTTTCTGCCCACCTTCTTATCCTCCCTCCCGTCCTGATACTGTTGCTGTCAATACAGCTCCTGCTCAACCCTGTGCCTGTTCCCCCCACCTTCCTCCTGCTCCTGCTCCTGCTCCTGCTCCTGCTCCTGCTCCTGCTCCTGCTCCTGCTCCTGCTCCTGCTCCTGCTCCTGCTCCTCTTCCTCTTCCCCCTTCCTCACCTCATCCGCCATGTCGGATGTCCAATTGGCCCCCATTCCATATAAACTATAAAACTTTCAATTATCTGCTATAAGAATGACAATAAAATATTGAAATACCCTGCTCGTATATCTCCGTACCCCCAGCTAGGGGGGGGGGACGTGGATTTATGAACTACCCCTCCTTCATACTCAAAATCTATAAGAAACTACCCCTATTTTGATACCCCTACCCCCTCAAAAACATTCGATCCAACCCCCTAGCTCTTCACTTCCGAAAGGAAAACTCCTCTACAACCCCTGCGAGAATGAGCTGCACCAAAATAGAGGGTGGGGTGGTAAGAAACCTCTGAAAATGGGGGTACTTTTTAGGTAAATATATGGGTGGCTATCTGATCATTGGGGGTACTGGGTACAAGACTGAGGTTTGTCCTAGTTTGGGACCCAGAACATAGTGAAGGAAATCATGGGGGTACTGGAAGCTAAATCAGGGGGTGGGGGTATAGGTAACAACGGCCTGATGTTAGCAGCATGCATCGGGGAGTACAGGACGAGGGAACAAGCAAGGAGGAGGAGGAGGAGGAGAAGTGATGATGATGATGAGGATGATGATGAGGATGATGATGAGGATGAGGATGAGGATGAGGATGAGGATGAGGATGAGGATGAGGATGAGGATGAGGATGAGGATGATGAGGAGGAGATAGAGCAGCAGGGCCGCCAGAAGCAGTACCAGTGCGAGAGCATGATAATTTCAGACAGACAGGGCATGGCTTCATCATCAAATTGAAAGTAGATATGGAATAAAGTTGAAAGAGAAAGCAAACAAGAGAAGTCTGGTCAGATGTAAAAGAAATCATGATGTCGAAATGTCAGCGTGGAAGAAGTAGATATCCATCCTAGTCTATCTCATCTGAAAGCTTGCGGAATTGATGGACCTGTTCTCGCAGGCACGACTAAGACAAGCTCTACAGCATGTCGGGACAGCAAGACTCTGTTACCAGGGACGCGAGCTTTGACTCTCAGGAGAAGAGACTGCTAGAAGAGGCTTCAAACGAGGAGGGAAGATCCTTCAGAACAAGGATGTGAGTAGCTTCTACTGCTGTCAGCTCCTGCTGACTGCTCGCTCCCGGGCAGGTACAAGTCCCGCACGCCGCACGAGCTAACGGCACAGAGTTACAAGCACTGCAAGCGATGCAAGGGGAAGTGCTCGGGGCATGAGGAGGATGGTTCTCCTCCTGCTACTGACACAACGAAAGTCCCCTCGTCGTCACTACCCGCTGAGGGAGGAGGGACTTGCGAGGTGCTCAGGAAGGGGCAGACGTGCTACTACAAGGACGCAGTGGGGGGGATGTACGAGGTGAAGGTGGTCAACGTTGATCACAGCTTGGTTCCTCCGTCATACCTCGTCCGGTTCCAGGACGGGAGGGAGAGGGAGACCGAAAGGTTCAAGCTGCTCGCGAAGGATGAGGCTGGGAGAGCGAGCGAGGGAAGGAGGGAGGAGGAGATGGCGAGGAGGGAGGAGTCGAGGCAGAGGAGGGAGGAGGTACAGGAGAGAAGAGAGCAGCACAAGGCCGCCGGGACGTACAAGCAGCAAGACAAGGACAACTTAGAATCGATAGTCAACGGGCTAACTGCGTTCCCCATGGGACTTATCTCCGAGCTCAAACACCAAGTCGACAAGATGTAACTCCTGCTCCCTCTGCTCCTGCTCCTGCTCCTGCTCCTGCTCCTGCTACTGTTCCTGCTCCTGCTCCATCCCCCCTGACGTCCTGCCACAGGCGACTGTTTGATCCCTGAGCTCAGAGCAGCCTCAGCCTCGTCCTCAGCGACCCGATCGCCTCCTCCAAGCTCCTGCATACCCCGCCGTCCTCGTCGTGCCTACACCAGCGATGCGGTCAAGACAAGGAAGCGAACCGTCCGCTCAAACTTCACCTGGTCCTGGGCAAGCAGCCGCTGGCGGCAAGGAGGGGAACATGCTCCTCCTGCATGCGACGGTCAGGAGAAACAAGGAGGAGATTGACACACCTCCTCGATCGCATCCACAGCATCCTTGAGCCTCGTCAACCTGAGCAGGAGCGCCAAGTCGTCTTATGAGGGAGAGATCAGACTGTAGCTAGCAGCCCAAGGCGATGTCACCTTCATGGCTGCTGGAGGAACCTGATTGCAAGCTCGCAAGCTCGTTGGAAGCTGTGTGAGACAGAAAGTGATGATATTGTTGAAAGTTCATCCCTGCATGAGCCTGTGAACTCTCGTCTTAGATCCGCTCCCTACTCCTCCTCTACCGGCATCTCATGCTGCTGTTGCTCGTGCTCCTCCTCCTCCTCCTCCTCCTCCTCACATTTAGCATCCTCTCACAGATCGACGGGAACTCTACATCATGCGAGCAATCGCTGATGCTGGCTTTGACTAGCCTGCGATGAGTCAGCAGGGAGACATCCGAGACAAGAGCGGGAGGAAGGGATGGAGGTCGGAGCCCCGGACAACAGAGAGCAAGTTTGTTGAAGAGTGGGAGAGTGGGAGGGAGTGAGCGAGCGCGCAGGCAGCGAGCCAATGAGGCAGGCAGGGAGACGACAGTATGTAAGACAGGGA
>NW_005434627.1:425036-428093 GCF_000315625.1 Guillardia theta CCMP2712
GGGAGGGGAGGGAGGGAGGGAGGGAGGGGAGGGAGGGAGGGAGGGAGGAGGGAGTCATCACTGATGGTCGATGATCATTTGACGAGTCGCCTCTTGGATGTTGCAGGAGTTGATCCAGTTGTGGTTGATCGAAAGACAATCTACGAGATTGACAACCTGGGGGAGATCGGAAATGAGCCCCGTCATCATTGACATGGCCGATGGAAGCAACAGCAGCAGCAGCAGCTGCTGCTACGTCGCCATCACCATCACCATCACCATCACCATCACCATCACAATCACCATCACCATCACTGTCACTGTCACTGTCACTGTCATCAGCAAGAGCATCTCTATAGCAGTGGCATCGGCATCGGCATCGGCGACAACCACCACCACCACCACCATCGTCATTGTCGCACTCATTTCACTTGGACTTGTCGTGTTACCTGATGCAGCCACCCGCTCGGCACGAAGATTGCCTCTCCAGCTCGCTACGGCACATCAGAGAACTAGCTGAAAAGAACACCATGGTCGAGAGGGTTTGTCATCATCATCATCATCATCATCATCATCATCATCATCATCATCATCATCATCATCATCATCATCATCATCATCATCATCATCAGCAGCAGCAGCAGCAGCAGCAGCTTTGTTGAGAGATTGACAGAAACTCTTATGAGAACATAAGGTCATACACAGGATTTTGAGCACAGCAAAATATCACAGCAATATGATGCGAAAAATACACGTGGGGTGTGGGGGCAAAAACCAAAACACACAACAGCAGCACTGCAAGAACAGCTTTATCATCACAAACATCTCTATTTCCTTTCTCACAATCATCTCATCAGCTGCTGCGATTACAACACCATATCATCACCTGCACCACGTAGATCGCTTGCGCCTTGTCGAACTGAGGGAACTCGTTGCGATCAACGTCGTTGAGCACGTCCCATACCAAGTCCCCCCTCCTGTTCTTCAGAAACTCCTCCTGCGACGGGGAATAGAGGATCCAAAGTTTCCGCCCGACGATGTTGGCGGACCAGCTGTAGGACCGCAACACGTCCTGCCATGGCTTGTCAGATCTACGGCCAAGCACCATCCAGCCACACGGATGAGGAGAGGAGGGGAGGGGAGGGGAGAGGGAGAGGGGAAAGGAGAGGAGAGAGGAGGAGAGGAGGGATTAGAAGAGGAGAGGGGAGGGGAGGGGAGGGGAGGGGAGAGGAGAGGAGAGGAGAGGAGAGGAGAGGAGAGGAGAGGAGAGGAGGGGAGGGATAGGGAGGGAGAGAGGGGAGGAGAGGGGAGGGGAGGAGGAGGATGGAGCGAAGTGATGTAGCAGGACACTGCAAGCAGGATCGAAGTCTCTCAAAGGCAGAGGAGGCACATCACGCACTCGGTGCAGCGGCGTCCAGGTCCCCCTGGGCCCCAGGTAGCAGAACCGGTAGTCATCCCCGAGGGCAGGGTACCCGTCCCAGTAGTCGTTCAACCAATCCTCGGAGAAGTACGATGGGAGCTGGTAGGCTGCCGGGCAGCAGGTCAAGACCCGTCCTACATGCTCGACGTCTCTTGCTAGCGCCCTGACTCACCGTTGCTGCCCGGTGCAGGCGGGCCATGTGCCAGTCCTTGCAGTAGGGGAGCTTCAGCCCTTGTAGACCTCCACACACCTGCCCGTGTGCTTGTCTCAGATCGCCGAGCTCATCGGCCGGCGACCGTCCCCTGCTATCTTGGTCCTCCGAAGAACAGCTAGCAGCGCAGCCTGAAAGCAAGAAGGGCCAGTGACGAAACAGGACTGATGCTGCTGCATTACCTTGGGCAGAAGCTACCTCCTTCCATTCCTTGAGAAAATCCTTCAGCTTCATGTCTTCTCTCCTCTTCTGCAGAGGTCAGACCGAGTGGGTCCATCGACAAGTCAAGACCTGGTCAGAAAAATACTTTTCTGCGCAGTACGCAACAGAGACATCATCCTGATCGCAAATTATCAGACCTTTTGTCAGGAGAGCAAGTCCTTTCCTCTCCAAACATCTTCTCCAGCAGCTCAAGGTCGGGCCTTGACATGTTGCAGTCAACTGAGAGAAGAATGTCGTCAGCTCCTCGGCGTTTCTCTTCCAACCTTTCTACTTCGATTGCACGTCTCGCATGGCCTGACCCATCCTCTACTGCCCCAGTCAGCTGTGATACCGCTGATGATAACAGGCCTTATCAACAGTCAGCTCATAACCAAAGCACTCCGTCTCCCACTTGTTCGCAAACATGTACTCTTTCCACCATGTCTCGTAGGAGAGCTGGCTGGCATCGACACAAGGGATCTGTTTCACATCGCTTCCATCCCTCTGCCGCAAGTCGTCGTCAAACCCAAACACTCGTGAGGAGACGAACTTCTTGTCTTAGTGTTGACAAGGACTCGACGACGGTGTCTGCAGTGAAGGAGTAAGGAGAGGCAGCCTGATGACAACGCGCATGCTCATGAGCGTAACCGGAGGACAAGCGTCTCTCTTGCGCGCTCGTTCTCTTGATCATGATGCAGGCTGTATGAGACGCACAGCAGACGCCGATAGCCCAGGAGCAGGCCAGCAGCGCGACAGTGACAAGCGTGCGTCCTGATAGAACACTGTGAGCGCCCTCGTTTCAAGATGAGGGCAACGAGCACACGAACGAGGAAGAGTAGCAGGAGCAGCACGAGCAGGGGGCAGGGAGCAGCAGGAGCAGGGAGCAGCAGGATTAGGGAGCAGGGAGCAGGGAGCAGAACAAGGACTACCAGGAGCTCTCAGCAGCATACAAGTGGACGACGAAAGGTGTACATCTTCCTCCCTGACGATGAGAAAGAGGCAAGCGATGAAGGCGGCCAGCTGCCTCTGGGGACCCGACAAGTTATAGGTGATATAGGTGGTTTCGCAATGATATAAATGCATCTCTCAACAATGAATTCACCCACTGTACATTCCCGATCCTGATCTGAATGCTGGTTTGTTGATCCTTCCCCTTATCATCCTCCTCAATGCACGTTGTCTCTTCATCTATAACCAACAGCACAACTCTCTACTCGTTCCTGCTCCTGCTCCTGCCCCCCCCCCC
>NW_005434627.1:428193-432423 GCF_000315625.1 Guillardia theta CCMP2712
ATAATTGAGCTCTGGTCCTGGCTTTCTAGCCGTTTCCGAGTAATACTATAATATATCAATATCAGGCGCATTTTATTACTAAGCTTTTCTCTTAGTAAGATGCGGGGTGGTCTGTGTGTTCTTGTTTTCGTGAGTGAGACGTGTTCAAATTAGCTACTTTCCCAGCTTCTAGCTCTATAGCGCGTGGGCTGCACGACTTGGCACTAGTTGCAATCGATTTCTTGGGATGGATTTGTATATATTGAGCTAAAATTACACCTATTCTAGAAAACTCGAAGTTGGTGTGTCCTTAAACGTCTAAGGCGTCTCCTTATTATTAGATTTCTTAAATCTAGGTTGTTCCTAGGCAGCCTTATAAGTAATCTTATCTACTTAGAGTCTTATAATTATAATCCCTCCTCCCCCCCCTTCCCCCCCCCTTCCCTCCCTCCCTCCCCCCGATCTTCTCCATCGCTACTCGGCCGCCATGCCAGCATACAAGCCTTCATCTTTACTCAAACAAAACTTTGCCGGGAATCCGTCCCTTTGAAATTGAATTAGCTAGAGCTCATAAACTACAAACGGGCCTGGCCGGGCCCGAGTCGGATCGGACCGTACGGCGGGCCGGGCCCGGCCCCGGCGACTCAGGGCCGTTTCACGCCGAGCCCAAAGCTCGAGTTTTTTCAGAAGTTTTAAATTCATTTGAAATTTACATGTTTTTAAAGCTGAAATTATCATGTGTAGCCCATGCTAAGGGTTCGATATTTCATAACAAACATCCCGGTATTTAAAGGCTATCATACAACCTAGGCTCCCTTTCAATCTGATTTCAAACGATTAGTTTGACCAACTGTAGCCTCCACCCACCCCTTCTTTTGTTGAATTAAATTAAGGGTACTCATTTTGCTGACAAACTCGACCGCAACGGTTCACCATCTCGACCTTTGGAATTAAATTGTACTTTTATGTCATTGGGCCAGATGATTTCAATTTGTTTGAGTAAAAATAGTACCACGCTTGCTGACAAACTCGACCATTGGGCTCGGCGTGAAACGGCCCTCAGTCGTCACGGACCCCAGCCGGCCCGGGACTGCAATGCACTCTCACTCGGATCCAGACTCCAGACAGTTCGTTCGGAAACTTCTTGATTCGGAACCCGGATTGACCGTCACTGAAAGCGTCAAGGACGGAGTAGCCGAAATTGTAATATTTAGATTTCAAATCTCCAAGAAAAATTTCAAACAATTGGTTGTTCACCCCCTATGAAAATTGAAGTCTCAAAGGCTCACTCTATCATCGGCCCCACCGTCAAGAAAGAAGTAAGAAATTAGGAGTGTATATTTGTGTTTTAAAGTAATACCGAGACGATAGAATCCGTACAATTTCCTTGATACAATTCTGGTATATGTAAGTGAATACTGAGGAAAGGTACCGAGTATATAAAACTTGTAGCCAAAGAATTGGTACAGAATGTAATTATAACAGTACAAAAATCTCGACCGCGGTAGTGAGCTAAATGTATTGTAGAATTAGTACAGTTTTTGTTGATTTATTATTACTTGTTGAAAGCGTTAGAAACCTGTCAGGAGGTCCACCCCTGGCTCTCAAGAGCCGTCGTGGGTGGGTTATTGAATGAGTGGGGGTAAGGGTCATCGAAATGAAAACAAGATTTCATTAGTTTCAAATATTTATCCCAGTACCCGTAAGTAGATGGGTAATTTTAGGGGTACTATTGTGCTATAGAGCTGAACATGGGCATTGAATTGACAGATGAATGTGAAATGTCTTTCCATGTTTGTTGCAAGGGTGGGTAGGAAGGGGTAGGGTGGAAGGGGTGGGGTTACAAAGAGAGAGGGGCGAAGTAGAGAGGGCAGGCATGCGGCACGCGGCTGTAGGATGATGATGGTGGAGAGGCGAGGAGGGACGAGGGAAGGAGGGAAGGGACTGCACTTGACAAGGAGGAGAGGATGGGAGTGATCACAGAGAGCTAGATCAGATCACGTGCGTCTTGAAGATGATCTGTATGTGTTCTTGATTGTTGAGGGATGTCAAGGACCAGGACAAATTCTGTTACGATTCACTCCCCTCGACTTCTTGGAACACATCTTTATCGTAGATCATCTCACATGGACCATGGAACGATGTTCTTGGTATGCCAATATTGTGCGCTGGTTGCCTTGGTGCAATGATTGAAGAAAGCTCGATAGAAAGAATTTCTGACTCTTACATCAAAAACACACGAGGAACGATATCACAGAATATGGAGGGCCTTCAGATTTTCCTGCTGATGTTGTCTCTTCCTGTCTGTCTCCCTGCCTTTTGTTGTTGTTGTTTGAACAATGAGGACCAGAACTTACCTGTACCAAAGACTCCCAGTTCTGTTGTGAGTGGACGTGGGATCTGAAACGAGTTATTACAGAAGAAATGCTTTCCAAGACTGTTGCTTTCTCGGCTGTGATTGCCTCTGCGGCTGCCTTCTCCCCCGCTTCCTTGTCCGGGCTTCCCACCTCCCGCACCGGAGCCACCAGGTATAGATGTGTTGTGATGTTGACTGCTTCCCGACATGTTCTTGTACTCCGGTCGTCTCCTGCTTGTCTTCACTTTCATTGACGCACATTCTTGCAGCACCTGCATGGCCAACCGCTTCCCCCAGGGCGCTCCCTCCGGCGCTCCTCCCGCCGATCTCTTCAACATCTGGAGGGACGACTATATGCTGACCCCTCAGGAGGCTGCTGCTGAGGTGATTGCCCTTCCCCTTCCCCCCTCCTCCTACTGCTCCTGCTCCTGCTCCACCTACTGCTCTTCCCACTGTTCTTCCTCATCGTTCCGATCCTGCTGCTGCTGCTCCTTCTTCCTCAGTCTCTTCATCTCCCTTCGACTCCTCCCAGTATCAGAACTCACTCGTATCGCAGGCTGCTGAGCGCAAGAGAAACACTCTCTTCGACGGCGTCCTCCCCCCATTCTCCAACATCGGCAACACCGAGCGTGGAGAAGGTGGAAGGGAGAATGCTTCTTCCACTAGAGGATGACTCTCCTGCAGACCTCGCCTCGCCCACCCTCCAGGGCTTGGGTGTCGCTCGTGACTTCTCCACCGCCAACCCCACCTCTGCCTACGACACCAGCTCCTTCGGAAAGGTCAGGAGGAGGAGGAGGGGGAAGGAGGAGGAAGTAACGTTGTTGCAGGCCGTCGTGATCAACCCGGACATCATTGCTAACCCCAAGACCGGAGCTGGTCCTGAGCAGGCTGCCTTTGCGAAGAAGGGAGTCAAGGTATTTGAACCACTGAAAGCTCCTTCCTCTCTTCTCCTCTCCTCTCCTCTCCTCTTGCTCCCCCCTGATCCTCCTCTTGGCCCGGCCCTCAAGCTTGCATTTCAGGCCCCCAACCCTGTTAAGAGATTCTTCGGAAGGAAGTAAACACTTTCTCTTTTCGTCCTACAGCAACAAGAACATCTCCCGAGATCTGAATAAAGAAGCATTTCTAGAACAAACTTCTCCTTCTCCTGATTGTTGTTGTTCTAAGATTGCACCGAGAAGTTGTATTCCCATGAAACGTGTCACGATCTCACTAGTCTACTTCTCCTTCTCCGCCTTGATGGTTGCAACCTGAACAATGTCATAGCAAATATCAAAAGCTTGCTTGACAACCTTCTTCGACAAGGCCACAATCGCCTCCTTAACAGCCTTGCGTTCGAGGACGGGTTGCTGTGAAGCGAGTGAGCATGGAGTAGATGAGAAGTTCTTGCCAACCTCGAAGGGAATGCGAAGAACACCTGAGTCAGATCCC
The DNA here is from genome assembly GCF_000315625.1 of Guillardia theta CCMP2712. Lineage (NCBI taxonomy): Eukaryota > Cryptophyceae > Pyrenomonadales > Geminigeraceae > Guillardia > Guillardia theta. The sequence continues at coordinate 431,957 of NW_005434627.1, forward strand.
CTTGCAACCCTACACATGTAAGTTAGAAGAAGATGACGACGATGGAGATGATGATGATGATGATGATGATGATGATTAAGATTGAGACACAACACAAATTATTCAACTTCATGTCGGTCACCTGACATCAAACCCGAGCTTGTCAAGTCGCTTCATCTCGATCTTGTCGATGGGATCCTGGCAAGGAATCGATAAGGTTTGTAAAGAGATGGTGAACGGGATCTAGGCGGCGGAGGATGGGAGCAGGGAGCAGGAGGGAGGAGGGAGGAGGGAGGAGGGTAGAACATGATAAGTTGAAGGATCAAGTTGTTCTAGTTTACCTCCACACCCACGATGTACTGCACGTATTCCTTCAAGGCGTCTACGTGATCCTGAGGAATGTGAGAGAAGGACAGGAGGTATGCGAAAAGAGGAGGAGGAGGAGGTGGTGGTGGTGGTGGGAGGAGGAGGAGGAGGAGGGAGGAGGA
>NW_005434627.1:432551-474361 GCF_000315625.1 Guillardia theta CCMP2712
TGGGGGAGCAGGAGCAGGAGAGCACCATCGAACTTCTTGGATTGAGTTGAGAGGACTGCGAATCCTTCCTTCTGCTCAGCAATACATCAGAACGGAAAACGAAGAGTTGAAGGAGGGGGGTGAGGAGGAGAAGAGAACCAAGGGAAGAAGCAGGAGGAAGAGGATGAGAATGAAGAAATGGGAAAGAATGGGGGAGGGGTTGGAGATGATGATGGTGGAGATTATGATAACGAGAAGGAGGAGGAGGAGGAGACGAGGAGGAGACGAGGAGGGGAGGGGAGGAGGAGAAGGAGGAGAAGGAGGAGGAGGAGGAGGAGGAGGAGGAGGAGAAGGAGAAGGAGAAGGAGGAGGAGGAGGAGGAGGAGGAGACGAGGAGGAGGAGGAGGGGAAGAGGAGGAAGAGATTGCCTGCTCCATGATCGTTCTGATCTCCTCAGCCCATGTCGGCCTCGGGCAAGATTCCTGGCAAATCACATCGAATCAAACCAAACCAACGGTCCTTGTGGGATGTGAGATCGAGATAATGGGTAGAAACTAGCTGACTAGCCGACTAGCTGTCCTTCTTTGTTGATTTCTTTGTTGATGATATCTTCCCCCTCAACACATGGCCGACGTTGCTGTTTGTTCTGACAGGAATTTGTTCTCGATACTCTCATGCCTCTCTTGTTCCTCCTCTTCATCCTCCACCTCCGTTGTCCTTGACATGTACGACCAGCTCTCAGCTCTCAGACCTGATGAGTGCGAATAGCTTCACGCTTCCTTGCTGTTTCCGGATCCACGTTCTCAACCACAGTACCCTGAAAGAAACATCATAATTATCTCCATCATCATCATCATCATCATCATCATCATCATCATCATCATCATCATCATCATGACCATCATCATCATCATAACAATAACCATAATCATCATCATCATCATCGTGATTAACTACATCTACATCGACATCTACATCATCACATTATTCTTATCATTGTCATCGAAAACAAATCATATCATCATATTCGAACAACCTTCACTGAGTGTCCTGGACGGCCTTGGGGGTTCTTTTCTTTGTCATTCTCTTCAAACTGTAAATTCGCGGCTCAATCGCTTTCACTCAGAATTTTCCATCACCAACCTTTGCTCCTGTAACAGAGTCCGAAGCAGACTGAGTTGGCACATTAAGTCAGAGGTGTGCGAGCAGAACCGCAACATGTACATCAATCAATCAATCAATCAATCATCATCACATCAATCTCCATCATCATCATCTCCATCATCAACAACACGGCATCATCAACAACACGGCATCATCAACAACACGGCATCATCATCATCATCATCATCATCATCATCATCATCATCATCATCATCATCATCATCATCATCATAGCAGCAGCAGCATTACTGGCACATCATGCAGCCATCAACACGCCAAGGGATTGAGACGCACCTGCTTGCGCAAGATCAAACTCCTGCCATCAACAAACAGACGTCAGGGACCACGACGTTCTCCTCAACTCATCAACCTGGGAAACGAGCCTCGAAGAACGCTCGCAGACGTCAGAGAAGTCCCTGCTCTCTCTCACAAATCGTTCAAGGCACAACCAGTCCCCACCTCTTGACTGTGGCAGAAGGAATCTGTTCACCGCAGCACCTGATACATCAATACCCTGGTCACCACACAAGCTTCGCCTGAGCGCTGAAACAAGTTGATGTCTCACCCGAGAATGCACGGCTGGTGGGCGTGACGGTAAGGAGGAGGAGGCAAGACAACGCAGGTGCGCGTCCAGGAGAAAACCTGGGATAGAAGAAATACCATTCTCAGTTTTCTGCAGAGCATACACCACCATGCATGCGCCCTCGCTGTTGGTCTCGCAATCTCAGACACAAGAAGATCAAGGAGGAGAGCAGGAAGTGGCTGGCTTGAAAGCATGATGAACAAACGAAGCAAATCTCCACTTCTCTCTCAATCCTCCCCCCCTCCATTCTGCTCCACATAATCTTTGCGCTCCTTCTCTCCGCCAACAATACTAGATCTTGGCGCCCTCGGTTCTGTTCAAGCCCTCGATCCACTTCATCGCTCTCTCTCCTATCTTCCTGCGGGTACTCCTTCTCATTGTTCTCATCAGCCCCGCTCCTCTTCATTCTCCTCCTCTCCTTCTTACCTAGTCAGCATTTCGCCTTTATATCCTGCTAACAAGAATTTGCTACAAGCACCTGAGGCAGACTTGTTGTTCGTGGCAATTTTTACACCGATCGGACCGGCGCCGCGGGCCGCCGCCGATCGGCCCGGCTGGGCCCGCCTGAGGCAGACTTGTTGTTGGGCCCGCCTGAGGCAGACTTGTTGCACCTGAGGCAGACTTGTTGTTCGTGGCAATTTTTACACCGATCGGACCCATTGGCGCCGCGGGCCGCCGCCGATCGGCCCGGCTGGGCCGGATTACTAACTTAGTAAACTCAGGCCAGTGATACCTTCACTCGGCAGCCAGACGGTTACTAATCCTGGACTCAGTCAGCATGTCACATGCCGTTTTTGACAATGATGGAATCAGTACCGGCGCTGCGGGGCCGCGCCCGGCGGGCCGTCCCGGCCGCGGGCCGCCTGACAGTGAGCAGCCTACTGCCAGGCTCAGCCTGTGAGTCACAGTGGCTGCCAGCCTGTCAGTGAGGCCCAACTGGCAATGATTGCCCGGGTTTCAAGTATGAGGCAAGTTTGGTAGTCACATGATCGCCGCTTGAAGTTCCCGAGTCTTCCGAGTCACAGCGGCCGCGTCACCATCGGATCGCCCCGCCGCGGGGCCGGGCGCCGCACTCCTGGCGGCAAGACATCATTGAATGCGGCGGCCGCGGCTGCCCGGGCCTGACCGTGCCGGCCAGCTGAGGCTCAGTGACCCGGTGCCTCAGCTGCCGACCCGGTCACGGGTACTGCTGAGTGCGACAGTCGGACGCCGGGTCCGATCGGCCCGGCGCGCTCAGGAGCCGGGCGGGCCGCCCGGCCGGCCGCCGCAGTGACTCGCCGGGCCCGGGGCCAGCGGCTGCCAGGCGGCCCGGAGGAGGCTGAGTCCGACCGTCCGACGAGCTGCAGTCACGGTGCAGCCGCCGCGGCCGCCGCGCCGGGACCCGGGAGTCGGCGGAGCCTGCGGCGGGTCACCGGGTGCCGACTCGGCGGCTGGCCCGGCACGCTCTCCGAGGCCGCCTGACCGTACTAGCCCGGCCTCTCAGAGTCAGTCGGATTGGCCTACCGGGTACTCGGCGGATCACATCTGGCAACTTGCCAGCAAGTTCACTGACTCGTGAGGCTTTAAGACGGTTAACTTCGCCGCCAACCCGGGCAATTTTCGGAGTTTCAACGGTTCGGAGTAACTGAGCCTTCACCGTGACAATGATGCGCCGCGGAAAGATTCAACCGTGGTGCACTGTGGCTCGTTCTGATTCATGTTCAACTCATTACTGTGCCAGTGCCACTGCCGGGTGTCGGACACGGCCCGGCCGGCCGCGCTGGGCCGCGGCACGGTCGCTTTAACTCAGGCCCCCGCCGGCCCCGGGCCCGGCCCGCGGGCCGGGGCCCCAAAGCACGCGGCGCGCCGCCGCGCGGCCGGGCGCCGGGCCTGCCGGGGAGCCCTCTGGGGCGGGCTGTTGTAAAAGTACCCTACCCATGTGGGAGAAGTTTTGAAGATCCTCCTACCCCACCCCATCGCACCCTCGAACTTCCGAATTGATTTTACTTTTGGCGACCCTTTTCATGTATCATAGACCCCCCTACCCCATGAATTATCTACCCCTACCCACCTATCGACATACAAACACCCCTCCCTTTACTCATCAAAGTACCCCCCCACCAAGTTTCATTTATAATAGACTTTGATTACCCTGCCTCAAATCTCCTCATCCCTACCCTACCCCCTCGTCCTCCTACCCCTACCCCTACTCTTTTGATGGCTCCAACTCTTTATGAAACAGACGACACTGACCCCACCCCTGGGTTGGCTGTATATAAATAGTACCGGTGGTATCGCAGTACCCCCCAATTTGATGAAAAAGTTGGGGTACTCATGGACATTCACAAATCCCATCAACCATCAGCTGCGGAGGACCCCTGTCTCCCATATTTAACCCCTACCCCACCTTAACCCATGACTTCTTCTTTACAGTACCCCCTATTTAACCACAACCCCCATCACCCCCTACCCCTAGACTTACCTATCGCTCTACCACCCTACCCACCTTCGTGCAGGCACACGGCCGCTCCTTCCCCGACGCCATGGAGGATGACATGGAGGGGGAGGAGGGAGTAGAGAGGAGGGGGGGGAGGCAAGCATGGCAGAGCTGAGAGGTCGATGATGCAGGAAAGCAAGAGGGTTGAAGAGCTGACGAGAAGGGTGGACAGCTGATGCTAGGGATGGCGATCAAGGTCTTGTCGTGGGTTGTGACGAATTTGCGAGAGCTACACGTGAGAAATGGGGATGGGAGAAGCAGAGAGCATACCGATGCAGAGTGAGGTGGAGTTGGGAAATACTGAACGTTAGAATGCTCCGAGACCATTGTTTCTTGCTTATCAATGTCCGATGGAGCTGCCGAAGCATGTGACTGCACCTTGGTACTTCCATGGCGCGTTTATGAGCGTTGTGGTAGATGTGAGTAGGAGATTGTAGGGTGGAGGCAGGGATGGAAGTCAGAGATGTACAGGACATTGAAACGTATCATGTAGAACATAACCTTGATGCGATTGTAATGAGGATGATCAAACGTAGCGCTATCGAGCTCCGATAACACGTCAGACTAAGGGGCAGACACTTGTAATGGCGTTTTGTTGGTGTCGGATTGCTCGAAGGTAGCAAGCAGTATGTTGCAGCAGCAGAATACAGCAGTCAAATACATCGTGATCGCGCACCACCACCTCTTCCTCTTCTTCATGCTTCTTGTTCGACCGCGTTTGATTTCTTTTGTTTCAGTGCTTGACCTCCGTCGACAACGCCGTTCTCCTCCTCCTCCTCCTCCTCCTCCTGACCTTCCTCTAGAGCCGTACCACTTCAGCTGCTGTGATATCATTCACCTGTGCTGAGAGGAGAAAGGAATACCGTCGCACTGCTGGGCTCGGTCACACCTGTGCTGCGGAGGAGCGTAAGGAGGTAGGATGGGAACTACCAGGACAGAGCTGAGGGACAGGACGGTCAAGCCAACGAAGGAGCACGCGAAACAGCAGGAGCAGCCGCGCCTGAGGATCCACGGCTCCAAGTTGTCCGCTATCAGTATGAGCACGGCGTCGGTGATGCTGGTGTTCGTGGTTGGGCTGATCGCAGTTGTCGTCTCCTCCAACGCTGCAGTGCCGCTGGAGATGAAGAAGGATGTGCAGGACAGCGAGCCTGACCTGAAGATGAACGAGATCCAGCACAAGATCATCGAGGCGGCAAAGGCTCGCAACTTTGACGACGTGCTTGTTCTGGCGGCCAAGGCCAAGAGGAACAAGGAGTTTGAGCAGGTGTACGACGAAATGAGGGCGTTCCATGGCTACTCCACCCTCCAGGTCGACGCCTTCTTCTCCTCCCTCATGATGATCATCGTCTCCGAGCTCGGAGACAAGACGTTCTTCATCGCTGCCGTGCTCGCGATGAAGAACCCCCGTAGCACGGTCCTTGCCGGAGCCCTTGGAGGTTCGATGCGTCCCCCGCCTCACTCCTTCCCCTCCCATCTCTCCGTCACTCCTTTCCTTCCCCTCCCTCTTCATCTCTTCCTCACTCCTTTCCCTCCCTTCTCATCTCTCCCTCCCCTCACTTGTATCACCCTGCTCTGTCCTTCCATGATTGCCGTTGCCCGCAGCTCTCTGGGTCATGACGGTGCTTTCTGCTGCTGCTGGCTTCGCTCTCCCCAACCTTATCCCGAGGATGTACACCCACTACGCCTCCGTCTGCCTCTTCATCTTCTTCGGGGCGAAGCTGCTCAAAGGTGAAGGGAGGAGGAGGGACGGGGGCCTCTGACAGTCTGCCAGACGCCAAAGACATGCAGACGTCTGGGCCCAGCGAAGAGCTCGAGGAGGTAAAGATAAAGCCCGTGCCTACTCCTCCTGCTCCTTGTCCTGGTCCTGGTCCTGGTCCTGGTCCTGGTCCTGGTCCTGGTCCTGGTGCATGTCCTGGTCCTGGTCCTGGTCCTGGTGTCCTCAACTCCCTTCTGCTCCTCCCCTGCTTCCAGGAGCATCCTGCTGTCCGCTTGCTGTTCTTCTGCCCTCCTCTTCTCATCTCCATCCCCAGGTCGAGGCGGAGCTGAACAAGACGGATAAGAAGAAGAACACAGATCTTGAATCAGGTGCCTCACCCTCTCTGATGTAAACCCGGGAACTAACCGATGACTCTCCCCTTTCTCCTTCCTATTTCCCTCCTGCTCCTCCTGCTCCTGCTCCTCCTGCTCCTGCTCCTCCTGCTCCTCCTGCTCCTCCTCCTCGTCGTCGTCGTCTCCCCGTCTTTGTCTCTTGCTCCTCCAGAGAATGGGTTGGTAGCGGGGACGCTCAGCAACGGCGTCCTCTGGCAAGGTAGCATATTGCTGGATCGTTCCTTCCCTCCTGATCAGCTCTCCCTGCAGCGTTCACCTTGACGTTCCTTGCCGAGTGGGGAGATCGATCGCAGATCGCGACCATAGCGTTGGTAAGCCTGCTGCTGCTGCTGCTGCTGCTCCTCCTCCTCCTCCTCCTCTTCCTCGTTCTCGTGCTCTGCTTGACTTCGCTTTCTCAGGCCGCGCAGAAGGATCCGATCGGAGTGACAGTCGGAGGTGAAGAGAGTTTTGACTCCTCCGCTCCTTCCCTTGTTGCCCCTCTTTTCCTTGCCATCCCTCTTCCTGTCTCCCTCCCCTGTCTCCCTCCCCTCTCTCGTTCCTGCACTCTCCTCCTTTCTTCTCTATCCGCCTCCCCACTCTCTCTTTCCCCTTCCCCTCTCCCCTTCCTCAAACTCTTGTCAGGCATCGTGGGGCATGCCGCGTGCACGGCGCTAGCAGTGATGGGAGGCAGGATGCTTGCAGCAAGGTTAGCGGCCCGGCTCTCTCAGCAGGGCAGCAGCATCCTAACGCCCTTGTAGGATCTCAGAGAGGACAGTAGCGATATCAGGAGGCCTGCTCTTCCTCGTCTTCGCCATCCACGGCCTCTGGCAAGGAGGCTCGTCGCTCAACAACGCGTGAAGGAGGAGCGACAGGACGGGCAGCGGCGGCTGCCTTGCAGTTTTCTTTGCGTCCCCCTTCAAATTTTGTAAAACATTCCGGATTCTTCAATGGACCGCACAAGCTTCAGCCTCTTCCCCTCTTAATCCTTGAAGTTTCTTTAGCTGCTCCTCCTCCTGCTCCTCCTCCTGCTTCCTGCTTCCTGCTTCCTGCTTCCTGCTTCCTGCTTCCTGCTTCCTGCTCCTTCTCCTTCTCCTTCTCCTTCTCTTGCTCCTTCTCTTGCTCCTTCTCCTCCTCCTGCTCCTGCTTCCTTCTCCTTCTCCTTCTCCTTCTCCTGCTCCTGCTCCCCTCTGCTTCTGCCCTTGAATTCGTCCCTGCTGCCCTTGACTCTTCCACTGCTTTTTCTCCTGTCCTTAGTTCTGCTCCTTCTCCTGCTCCTGAATCTCTTCTGCCCTTGCCCCCAACCTCCCATTCGGGTGTTCTAGCGTTTCAGCTGCAGAGGCTTCTTCTCTGTCGACCTCTCCTCCTATCCCCTGGTCTCCCTACTTTCGTTTTCCTCCGCTCGCTCTAGCCCTCCTATTTTCTCCCAATGTCTGATCTCCCTCCCCCTTTCCCTCTTTCCAACCTTGCAAGCGTCTCAAGCATGTAACGGCATGTTCACGTACGCGATGTTTATTATCACAATCACAAGGTCGAGAGCTCAACTAGGTCAGCGATCCCACTACAAGATACCACAAAACTTCCAACGATGGGCTGACTTGTCAGCACGAGCCCAGCTGGAAGTTGGCTACTGTTATCCCCATGTCTACTACCCGTCCAGTCGCCGCCATGGCTCGGTGCCTGAGCCCAGGGACCTGAGCTGGGCGCCTGGCTTGCTTGCAGCACGAGGCCGTAGCAGGGATGGCAGGATGCCTTCTGCTCCTCCCCTCTGACCTGAAGCTCCTCCTGTACTCCAGACATCCCGTGCCGCCCGTGCTGTTGCCTCGCGAACCCCTGACCCCACGATCACAAAGGACGCGCACCACAGAGCTCTTACCTTCCTCGCCCTCCTCCGCTGCCCTTGATGTGTGTACGGCCATCGCTGCAGCCCGAGCCTCCTACATGCTACCTTCAACGTGGACCTCCCCACCCCCTGCCGAGGACAAGGCAAGGTCAGCTCCTGCCTCCTCCCTCTCGACATCGCACTCACCATCCTTTGTGCTGCCTCTCCCAGAGGAAGGGCGAAGAAGGGCTCAAGGCTGGCCATGGTAACACTTGCCAGGTTGAGCCCCTGGCTGACGGAGCCGACGGCTTCCTCCTTGAAACCTCCTCGAGCGGTGGATGAGCTCGCACGTTCTTCCTTGGCAGCCTCTCGCAAGAGGATGTTGCTGAGGTTATCAGGAACCACCCATGACTCCGTGTCAAACCATTCTCCTCCGTCGTCTTGGCTCGTCATGCTCAGATCTTGACCGCAGTGCCCGGAAAGTCGTAGGACGTAAGCCGCTTGCTCCAACTTGGGGGTGGAGGAACACCAAGCTCGAAATGTTGCGCACCTGAGTGTGGGAGAGAGCAAGGAATGCAGACCGATGAGGGCAAGATAGTGATACAGGGAGGGAGATAGGACGGAGAAGCTTGCGCAAGAGCCCGGGAAGCGATGGAGTATGGACAAACCAGGAGGGAAATGTTACAATATTCCTCGCAAACCCAGGGAGGGATCAGTTCAAGATAAGCGAAGGTAGTGGGGGGATAGAAAGCGGATGAAGTAAGATTTGCTGGATGATTTAATGATGTTTGTGAAGACGATGTTGCTGCTGCTGATTGTGATGGCGATGAAGAGGAGGTGGTGGTGAAGGCGTTGGGGGAGAGGGAGGGATACAGTATCGTCTACTTGAGCACAGTTTTAACAGCACCTCCCTCATCTTTTTTTCTCATTTTCGGAAGTCACGTTACCCAGTCATGGAACTGACTTTTTTTTCGTAACACGGATGCCACTCTAAATGTATTTTCGGACAAATTGTAAAATGGATATGTCGGAGATCTTGTCGAAAGCGATCTATTTCAAACCTACAGCCTCTTAATCTTTAAAGTTAGGGTCGCCGGATACGAACCCTTCTGTAGTTGATACTGCAACATGTCAATGCATTTTCATAGAGGGATGATAATCCGGTGATAGAATCACACTTGTTCTGCTATCACGTTTGGATGGAAAGCTTGCAGATATTCAGAGCGAGCTCATGACGATTTTAAAGTGTCTGCGCAACGAGAGACTCTATTTGGCTCGGTGCAATATGAACGCATGGATCGTATGATTCAAGAAGAAATGTTTTTCAAGTGTAATGCCTCTTCTGAAGTTTATCAGGGTAAGATACAGATTTCAATGGAATCTAGATCCATAAGAATCAACTTGCGGAGTTATGACGAGCCTGGAGAGGAAGCTTCGATCCCTATAGAGTAGCACTTTGTTTTCCCCTTGTTGGTAAACGGCCAGCGGTTAACTCCAAGTTTCCTACACACGTACTTCATCGTAGATCGACCGATTCCCTGGATATTGAAGTGAGCGACATTCTTGAATATAGACAAACAGCATGAAATAACTTACAATGGCAGTAGCTGCGTCTTCCATACTGAGGTGGAAGTGCTGGGATATCATGGCTCTAGTTAGCCGAATCTTCACGCACTTCACCCTGGAAACCTTTCTGGAATTGACAATCACGCTTGTTTCTTGCAGATCCCTCGCTCTTGCAGCTGCATTATCTTCTTGCTGATTTCTGATCGTCGCCTCAGGGAGGGGCGGTTCGTGTCCTGTTTCACATTGTACATGTGCACATTGTTTGTAATCGCTTTCGAACTCGTTTGTGATCAGGTTTGTCGGATCTATGGGCAGAGAAAATGTCCAAAGCGCACCCTTGTCCTCGCTTTCGAGAAAATCATGCATGTTTGCAACCTCATTCTGATACACAGCATCGAAATGGTAGCTGTTCATCGTTGCCTGCTATTTCCTCTTTTCGATATGTTCCCTTTCTTTCAATCTTTGATGCTCGATTTGGAATAACCAGTTCAGGAGCACAATCAAGTATTGGGATGCGTGCTGTGCGTGCTGTGCGTGCTGTGTGGGATCGAAGGCTTTTGAAGGGAAGGCGAAGGAGCCAATCACGGAGAGAGATTTCGGGGGTCGACGGCTTTGTCATCCGGGGGTCCCCTGTTCATGCGAAAAAGATCATTTCCAGTTTTCGAGACTCATCTTCGAGATACCACATTACAAGTCTACTTGAAGTGTTGCGTTTGTCGCATCCCGCCAGACTGTCGGCGGGCTCACGAATTTGAAAAGAGTTTTTTTCGTACAAGGAGGCCGTCCCCCCCTACACAAGCTCGCCTCAGTTCATCAGGCACCCGAAGGGGGTCAGAGGAAAGCAAGTCCGCCCCAGTGCTTGAAGCCCGCATCAGCATGACTGGCACGTTGTGACAACCAGAGGCGGGCTTGCTGACCCGGTTTAATCTTACAAGTCATTTTAAAGGCTGCGTGACAGACGATCCCCACGCAGGCGTAAGCCGTCAGCTCGCCGTAGATCCGTCAGCAGGTCCCATGAGTCGTATCACGGACACTCCGCCCTCACACTGCACCTTCCGCCCAGATATACTTGAAATACTTTGGCCCGCCGCCTAGCATACCAAGTTGTATCGGAGGGTTGGGGGGAGTGAAGGAAACAACACGATTGTTTCACAGCCCTTGATATGCCCCAGTGCTCCTGTCATACTTTCACCTACAGCGCACATAAGAGTCATTTCCTAGAGCAGCAATCAGTGTAGGTTGATCGTTCACCAACTTTGTTAATGCAAGTGACAGCAAGCATGTGAAAGCTTTAGTCCCCTGTTGAGGTCATCTGAGATCTGATTATGATGGCAGAGATCAAAGACGCGGCAAGGACTTTTTCATCGTAGACATCAAGCTACAGCTGAGGTGTTGGAGCATGAAGATGTTGGTAGGGTACAAGACATCCACACCGGCATTCGATGCTCTCGCTTCTCTCTACATGGACATGTGCTTGGTCGGCCCCTCGTGAGACCCCGGAAAACGCTCAGATGTCTGGAGGTGTTGACAGCAGCAAAAGTATCCGGGAGCCTTTCGAGACAGAAACAAGCGCAATGCTGGGAGGGTGGAACGAAGACGACGGGATGAATGAGTCATGGGCAATTCAGATCCCTTCCATGCCTTGGAGTCCAGCGAACGAGGACAGAAACAGAGCTGAGATGGACTCTGAGGAGGGAGAGGGCCCTTCTTTGGCAGCCTTTGGGTGGCAGCTTGAAGGGTCCTCCACGACTAGTGAAGATGGGCAGGAGGGGTCGACATATATCCAGCCGGAGGAGGGCAGGGCTGAGTATGTGGAGGTGAACTCGAGAAAGCTGTCAAGGAAGAGGTGCGTCAGAGTGAAGATAGACAGGGAGGTGCTTTCAAGACATTTCCACCTGAGCATGGAACAAGCAGCCTCATCGATTGTGTGTGCTTGCCCTGACTTGTTGTGTTTGTTCCGACACTGATCGCTGCCCCAGGGGATCGGGAAATCTACAATGAAGTACGTGTGCCGGAGGTTGGGGATCCAGAAATGGCCTTACACGACCAAGGGGCAGAGGTGGAGGGAGCAGGTGAAGGAGGCTGATCCAAGCTGATTCTTCGCCTTCTGAGCCCAACAGGGTTGTACTCACGATCCTGTTTTTTAATATGTCCGAACAGCGTCAGATATGCGCTACGTAGATCAGTTGACGACTTCAATCCTGTTCCGATGAGCTATTGGAAGAATTCCCTGCTCCTCCTCCTTCTCCTTCTCCTGCTCTTTTCTCTCCTCCTGCTCCTGCTCCCCTTCCCCCCCTTCCTCCTCCATGATGATAGCAAATCTCGGGCACCATCTTTTCATTTTCCTTGGAATTCTCGTGATGTCATGTTTGACGTCAATCAGGCCATGATTGGTGAACAGACTACTTTCATCAGCTCTTTTCCCCCATCGAATGCTGGATGTAGATTTCTTGCGTAGTGCTACGAAGATGTACTTGACACGAGCACCAGATCACTACAAGAACCAAACAAACCAACCAACCTTCTCACTTTATGATCTTTCTATCCACCAGGCCTCACTGCACTACTACCTATCTCTCAATTCTTGATGTTTACGTACTTCTGGCCAGACACTATATACAAGGGTCATCTCATTACCAAGATGCTGCCTGTATGACGAGACAACAGCTGGCAGGGTTCCTACGAAAGGAACAAGGCGGAAACCAGGAGTCAGATGCTGACATAATGACATGTTGATCGTCAGGAGATCTTTTGATGTCATTGCAGTGATGCATTGATCGAAGAGCAGAGGCAATTGGGTGAGAACAAGTATACTTGACAACCCGGCTGTCATCCCATTTCGTTACACTTGAAGCCTCTGTTGCTGGTGCTGGTGCTGGTGCTGGTGCTGGTACTGGCGCTGGAACCTGAAAATACCAGTAATGGGATCACCCTACCCTGTGCTGTATCCATGAGGATCCGGAATCACGGATACTCGCCGGATACTCTCTATTTTTAAGCGGACGCTTCCCCAGCGTTCGGCCTCCTGAATTCCCCCCACTTGCATGCACAGCAAGTGTGGTGTTTGTGCGTAGTTTACCTTCAAGTAAATTTAGAGACTTCTATCTTGTCCTTCTCTATCTTCTTCATCCTTGCTTTACTCGTGACGTCGACAATCTCTGTGTTGTGTATACAATACCCTGCATGATTTACCAGACCAAAACAGGTCTTGCTCTCCAGACGTCTCTCGTAAATCGTCTATTGTAATCAAAGCAACAGCACCAGTTCTATCGTTGAATCAGAGTACATCACCAGCATCAGCTGATGCTGTCTAGACGTGATTCACTCTACCCTGCATAGACGTCTAGAGAGCACAGACGTCTAGAGAGCAAGACCTGTTTTGGTCTGGTGAATCATGCAGGGTAGGGTGATCCCATTACCGGTATTTTCAAGTTCAAAATATCGGTCAAAATTAGGGTAGGGTGGTGAAAAACATAGGGGTGGTGGGTCTGGTAAGGGTCAACGACTGTCGAAACCGTTGATGCGTTGAGAGCCTTTCGAGTGGGGTCAATTCCAGTGGGTGGGGTATTCGTATTGGTGGGGTGCATAAGCGATAAGATGTTTATGTACGGGTGATTACGTGCAGTCCATCATGTGAAGTCAAGGGTCATAAATTTAAGAAGGGGTGGGGGTAGTCAAATTTCTTGAACGGGCGGGGTACAGGTTCGACGATGACAGCGGATCGATGGCGGGAAGGAGGAGGCATGGTTGGAGGAGGAGGCATGCGATGAGGAGAAGGCGTGTGATGAGGAGGAGACATGGGGAGGAGATGATTCTGGAGAAAGGAAACAAGCAGCGTGAGGAAGAGGAGATGGTTGAAGCAGGAGGGAGCGAGAGCGTTGGAAAGGTGACGTAGAGCATGAGTGTAGGGGACTTCGAAGTCAGGTATGAGAGAGAGGGAATGGCATGCAAGCAACGTCAAGTGAGATGGTCCATCGAAGGCTGTAGAGCTGGCATTCTGGAGCCGCGTATGATTCGGAGCTCTTATCGACGGATGCTATGTTTTCAAACAGCTCCTGACTTTGCCCCTGCAGGTGAAAGGAGCCTGATTAATTTACAACTCGAATCTGGAGAAGGAGGAGCTGTAGAAAGTTACGTGAAAAAGCAGTGAAGTAAGTAGAGCCATCCGATCTCAGCCGACCATCTGTGGTCGTTGAGAACGCGATGCCGCCCATTGGGATAGCGCAGTGGGGAAACCCCCCCAGCGCCCCTTCTCCTCCTCCTACCCGGAGCGGTCATACCTTGACCAATGTCGGCAAGCTGTGCATCCTCTTCGGAGGGATGGGAGAAGACAACGACAACGTTACGATCTACAATGAGACGTTTGCGATCGACGCGTCGGCCAACGACATTCCATGCACATTCCTTCAATGCGAGGGGAAGGCTCCGGAGGGGAGGTGGAGGCATACGGCGACCTGCATCGGCGATTCCTGCATGCTCGTCTTCGGGGGGATAGGGTCCAACAGCAAGAGGTTCGATGACTGCTGGAAGCTCGACATCAGCGGCGATAGTCCTGTTTGGACCCTGCAACCCACAGCCGGCCAAAGGCCTAGCCCAAGGGCTCACCACTCAGCAAACTTGTGGAAGGAGCACCTGGTGGTGTTCGGAGGATACGGAGGACACGGCCAACGGCGCACGTACTTCAACGATGTGCATCTCCTGAACCTTCAGGGCGGCGAGGATGGGGCGTTGGAGTGGGTACAGGTTCAAATTGGCGGAAACCCTCCTGCTCCACGTGGGAATCATACGGCGTCTGTCATGGCTGTGCCGGCAAGCTCAGGGCCAAAGATGCTCATGGTGATGGGAGGGAGAGACTACTCCACCTTCTTCGATGACATCCACTTCCTGGTAAGAGCCCACACAACCGTGTCGTCCGTATCCTCTGCCCCGCTTTTGTTCGAATTGACACTTAAGTTTCGCACAGAATTTGGAACAAATGGAGTGGACGACGGTTTCGGACCTTCCCAACCCGACAATTCCCAACCGGCTTGCAAATCACGCCTCCCTGGCCATCCAATCTGTTCCGCACTACAAGGTGTTTGTCTTCGGCGGGCAGGTACTGCTTCTCTGGTTGTGCTGCAAGGAAAGTTGACATGTTTCTGTCAAGGTTGGAAACAAGGACGCGCGAACTGACTGGAAGTACGTCAACAACGTGAACTGCCTTGACTGCGGCCGCATGGAGTGGATGGCGTCGGACGAGCACGGGGCCAGCTTCGTGGAGGGCAACTTCCCGACGCCCCGAGAGGACGTTGCGTACTGCTTCGATCGCAAGACCGGGAGGATTCTGATGCATGGAGGGTGGGCGGATCGTTTCTGCTCTGACATGTTCTACCTTGACGTATCCTCCATCGTCGGGCCTCCATACGCGATCTACTCCCTCATCCCCAGCGAAGGCCCTCTGACCGGACACACGCCCATCAAGATCGTCGGAGAGGATTTCACTCCTTCTGCTCCAGGTCCTCTGTCTCCCTCTCACCCTCCTCGGTACTCACGTGTAGCTGCAGTCAAGATCCAGTTCACCGACGGCAAGAACACCGAGGTGGTTGATGGTAAAGTCATCAGCACTACTGAGGTTGAGGGAATACGCGCTGGGACAGCCACCTGACCACCTCTACAGATCATTTGCGAGAGCCCCGATTGGACCAAGTACTCAGCAGGTTTACATGTCCTCCTTGCTCCTTGCTCCTTGCTCCTTGCTCCTTGCTCCTTGCTCCTTGCTCCTTGCTCCTTGCTCCTTGCTCCTTGCTCCTTGCTCCTTGCTCCTTGCTCCTTGCTCCTTGCTCCTTGCTCCTTGCTCCTTGCTCCTTGCTCCTTGCTCCTTGCTCCTTGCTCCTTGCTCCTTGCTCCTTGCTCCTTGCTCCTCGCCCCCTCCTATCCCATTTCTCTCTCTCCTCACCCTCCTTGTGCTCCTTGTCCCTCCCTCCTCCTTCTGTCCTCAAACTTGAGCTTGCAGGCGAGGTTATGGTCAGAGCAAACCTGAGAGGGGAAGGCTTCACAGTGAACGTGGTCAAGTGGACCTTCTTTGTCAACACCAGACCCAACAAGTGCATCGCGTTTGGCCCCGGGCTGTTCGACTCGGAAAACGCCGGGTGGGGATTCCCTGCAGTGTTTAAGGTGCAAGCAAAGGACCAGACAGGTCGCAACCGAAGCTCGGGAGGAGAGGCGTCGTGCTGGCGGCCCAAGGTGAGCAGCCAGGTGGACTCATGGTTTGGGAGGAGGAACAGGAGCAGGAGCATGAGGGAGAGAAGGGAAATAACAACTGGGTGCAGGTTGTCTTCAAGGATACCGGAGAGAACATCCCGTGTCACGTGGTTGACTGCAAGGACGGCACGTACGATATGGTGAGGAGGAGGAAGAAGAGGAGGAGAAAATGGTGGTGGTGGTGGTGGTGGTTTTCGCTGCCCGCTCTACTCACCTCCTCTCCTCCCAGATCTACGTTCCTATTCATCCCGGGCAGTACGTGATCGAGGTAGGATACTGCGACCCTCTCGTACAGGGGGACGAAGTTATCTTCATCCGCGGCTCCCCCTGGACAGCCTCGTTCGAGGACCCTTGGACCAAGGTCAAGTACCAGAACGAGCCGCCGCGCGTCGTGTCCGGGGTGCAGGCGGTAGCCATGGTGAAGAAGATGGTGCTGTATGGTGGGAAGTCAGACGAGGTGGTATGCTTCGACCCGGACAGCCTGTCGTGGGAGAGGCCCGAGGTAGAAGGACACAGCCCTCCGAGTCGCTCGCTGCACTCCTTCTGCGCGCTAGATAACGAGAAGGCGATCGTGATAGGAGGGAAGGGGGAGGATGAAAAGCTGCTCAATGACATTCACGTCCTTGTGTGTGAGAAGGGGAAGTGGAAGTGGCAGGCTGCAGGCGATGTCCATGGAGACAAGAACGCGCCGAGGGCGATGCATGCTGCTTGTTTGATCCCAGGTAAGAGCGGAGGAGGGAGGAGGGAGGAGAGGGAGAAGGAGGGAGGGAGGAAGTAAGGGAGAGAAGTAGACGGAGGGAAGGAGGAAAAGAGGAAAGGGAGAGAGAGAGAAGAGGAGGGTATGAGGAGGGGAAGAGGCAGAGGAGGAGGGAAAGGGAGAGGGAGGATGGAGGAATGGATGGATGGATGGATGGAGGGAGGAGGGCTGACGTTGGTTGGCAGTCGGCAAGAAGGTAGTTATCTTCGGAGGTATCGGGAGCGACGACCTTTCGCGCGACGATCTCTGCGTGCTGGCTGCGCAGAACATCGCAAAGTTAGATCTCCTCGACGTCGGGAAGCAAGTGGTAGAGGAGGTGGACGAGGAGGAGGAGGAACAGGCCCACAAACAGGAGCCCAAGGAGGAGCACAAACCTGCAGCCCCTACAGAGGAGGGAGGAGGGGAAGGAGGGGAAGGAGGGGAAGGAGGGGAAGGAGAGGAGGAGGGAGAGCACGCAAGTTCCCACCATCAGGAGCATAAGGAGGAAGAGGATGAGGGAGAGAAAAGATTCCCAAGCTCAAGGAGATTCCAGGTGAACTAGTTTACATGCTCTCCTCCCTCCTGTCCCTCACCCTCCTGTCCCTCCTCTCCCTCCCTCCTCTCCCTCCTCTCCCTTCTCTCTTTCTCTTCTCTCTTTCCCTTCATCCTTCTCTCCACCCCTTCCACTCTCGACTCCTGACCGTCTCCCAAGGCCGGAGGAGGAAGCACGGCATCGCAGCAGTGGAAGGAGTGATCTACGCGTTCGGAGGAGAGGCAGAGATCGGCAACGAGCGGCACCTGACCAACGTCACGGCCGTCGGGGAGTTCCAGATGGAGGGCAAGACGCTGGCCAAAGGGGACGCGATCCGATGGAAGCGGCTTAAAGTCACGGGAACGGTCCCTTGCCCTCGTCGAGACTTCAACATCTCCACGGTGGAGGGGAAGGTGTTGGTGCAGGGAGGAAGGGACATGGAGGGCAAGCTGCTCGACGACCTCTACAGCCTCGACCCGTCCACTGGCGAGTGGAGCATTGTGTACCGTTCAGACAATGCATGGCAGAAGAACGAGTTTGCGCTGTCGTGCTTGATCGGCAAGAGACTGCTGACGGTGTCGGCCAAGTCCGAGGACGTCAAGTCAAAACTCGATGACGTCAGGATCCTGGAGTTCGGCAAGATCGCAGATCAGCATGCGCTCGTTCCTGACATGATGAAACGAATCTCCAAGGAGTTGGCCGCCCTTGCGTCCTTCAACTCCGGTAGGATACTATGACCGTCCCTCTGTCCCTCCGTCCCTCGTCAATTGTTTCACTCCCCTTCCTGCTTGCCGTCCTTCCTGGCTGTATTTCTTTTCTCACTCTCCCTCCCCCGAACCCTTCCTCTCCTCTCCTCTCCTCTCCCTTCCCCTCCCCTCCCCTCCCTTCCTCTCCCTTCCCCTCCCCTCCCCTCCCCTCCACCCCTTCCCTCCCCTCCTCTCCTCTCCTCTTCTCGCCTTTCCTCTCATCTCCTCTCGTTGACATCTCCACCAGACTCAGCCAAGAACCTTGCTCTTGACCCCACGAAGCAAGACAGCGAGGAGAAACAGCGCGAGATTCTGATCAAGGTCAAGGGCTGCATCTACCAGGCGAAGGTCGATCAGCCGATCATCGAGCTGCAGCTCGACGTGCTCAAGGACGCCATCGGCTACTTGCAGCGGCAGGGAACTCCGACGGAGAAGCTGGAGAAGGAGATTAAAGATGTCTTTGACGGGTTTGCCGATGTCAAGAAGCAGATCCCCTCCGCCCTCGAGCTCATCAAGCCCGTCCAAGAGAGAGAGGCAGAGAAAATCAAGGCTGAGGTGAGGCCTGCTGATGTTGCCTCCCCTGCTCCTGCTCCTCCTGCTCCTGCTCCTCTTCCTTCTCGCCGCTCCTCCTGCTCCTCCTCCTCCTCCTCCTCCTTAACTGTCTCCTTTGCTTCTTCCTCCTGTCTCCTTCCCGACTGCGCCTTCCTCCCCCCCTCGTTTCACCTATTTCCCTCCTGATCCTACTTTCCCCTTCCGCGTTGCAGCTTTGCGTCAACCCACCAACTCCTCTCCTCCTCTCCTCCTCTCCTCCTCTCCTCCTCTCCTCCTCCCCTCCCTCCCTTTCTCTTACCTCGCTTCCCTCAGATCGAAAAGTTCACCCTAAAGACCAAGGTCACGCAGAAGGACTTCGGCGAGAGGTACCGGGATGGCAGCCGGAGCGGAGGAGCTGACTAGCTTGCAGGGACTTCAACTCCTACACCACGGGCGTCGAGCAGTCCTACCTGTCCGTCTTCGAGACCAAGAAGATGCTGAGATCGCTGGATGCCGAACTCGATGGGCTGAAGCACTTCGCAAGGGTCTTCGAGTTCCCAGAGCTCACGGACGAAGCGAACTCCATCGTGGCCGCCATGCACGCCGACCTCAACACGATCTTGCAACTTTGGCACCTTGTGAGTTGACGAGTGTTTCTCTGTCTTGTTGGAGTTCTGTCATTGGTTTGTGTTGCTGAACTTCTTTTCTTGGTTTCTGTTGTTGAGGTTCTTGTCTTCCCCTGTTGTGATGTTATTGTGTTGTTTGTTCTTGGAGTCCCAATCTTTTCGTTTTTGCGTTGGAATGTCTTCCATTGTTTCCTTCCTCGAGGTTGTGACTGATGATGTTTCAGATTGCAATGGTCAACAACCAAATGGAAGTTTGGAACCAAACCCTTTGGGCTGACATCAACGTTGAGGTTACAAGCTCTTCATCCCTTCCTCCCTCCCTCCCTCTTCTCTCCCACTGTCTCTCTTCCTCTTCCTCTTCCTCTTCCTCCTCCCTGCTCTTCTCGCACCTTCCACCCTCTCCTCCTCCTCCTCCTCCTCGCTCATCTATCGCCTCGTCAGGTCATGGAGGATGGGACCAAGGCATTCTTCAAGCAGCTGCGAGCTCAAGACAAGGTTGCCAAGGTAACCAACGCGTACACGACGATAGAGGGAAAGGTCAAGGGCTTCCTGACAGCGCTCCCCCTTGTCTCGGACCTCCGCCATCCGTCCATGCGCCCCAGGCACTGGAACATGTTGCGCCAGCTGACAGGCAAGCAGTTCGACGAGACCAGCCCAGAGTTTGACCTCAGGACTCTCAACGACTTACACTTGGACGAGTTCGAGGATGACGTGGGCGAGGTCAGTCAAGGGTCTGCGTGCTTGTGTCTTCGCTTCCTCCTGATAGTTCGGCGGCTTCCCTGCCTGCTGTCTTTTTCCCCCCTGCTTTGTGCCTGTCGTGTCCTCCCCTCCCGCTCTCTCCCCCTGCCCTCCTCCTTGCGATGCTGCTGCTTGGCCTTCCCATGCTCATCTGATACTGATCTGCTTGTTCAGATCGTCAACCGCGCACAGAAGGAGGAGAAGATGGAGCAAGCGCTAGAGAAGATCGAGAACACGTGGAAGACTTTGGAGTTTTTCTTCACCCAGCACAAGGACACGGATATCCAGATGATCAAACTGTCGGAGGAGGACGTTGAGACGCTGGAAGACCACCAGGTTCAGGTTCAGAACATGATGGGCAGCAGGTACCTCGCTACCTTCGAGGAGCAGGTCACGGGGTGGCAGAAGAAGCTTTCCTCCGTCGCTGACGTCGTCGCCATCATGACTGAGATCCAGAGGACCTGGGCGTACCTTGAGACGCTCTTCATCGGCTCTGAAGAAGTTAGGAAGGAGCTGCCGGAGGACGCGGAGAGGTTTGCCGGCATCGACATCGACGTCAAACAAGTTCTCAAGGACATGTACGCGACCAAGAACGCGGTCAAGGCATGCTCCTCCGATGGGCTGTACCCCAAGTTGGAGTCTACCCAGTCGAAGCTGGAGATGTGCGAGAAGTCCCTGGCCAACTATCTGGAGCAGAAGAGGAGGATCTTTCCTCGCTTCTACTTCGTCTCCACGACTGACCTCCTGGACATCCTCAGCAACGGCAACGATCCTTCCAAGGTCAACTTCCACATGAGCAAGATCATCGCTGCTATCGAGACTCTCAACCTTGAGAGCGGTATCACCAGCTCCGAGCGGCCGAGCGCGACGGGGTTTGACTCGTGTGTCGGGGTGGAGCATATCGACCTTACCAAGCCGCTGAAGATCGACGGGAGGGTGGAGAACTACCTGCAGACTATCATTGACAACGTCGTGACATCTCTCAGAGATATTCTCGTCAAGTCGATCGAAGCTTTCTCTACTACCCCGACTGAAGTTTGGGTGAAGAAAGAACCAAACCAGATTATCTTGACTACCAGCCTTGTGTTCTTCACCAAGAAGATGGAGGAGACGTTCGTTGATATCAAGAATGGCAACGCCAAGGCCATGGAAGGAATGCTCCAGTTCAAGATCAATGCGCTGACAGAGCTCATCGACTTAGGTGATTGTGATGGTGGCGGTGGTGGCAGTGGTGATGATGACGACGATGACGATGAAGATGAAGATGATACCTGTTTTGATTGCTTGTTTCCTGCCGCTCAACCTCGTTTCCCATGCCTAATTCTCCTCTGCTCCGTCCAACCACCATCGACAACCTTTCCTTCATCCTGCTTTTCTGACTTCCTTATCACAGTTCGCACGAACCTCACCAAGGCCGAACGTATGAAGATCATGTGCCTCATCACCCTCGACGCTCACTCGCGCGACATCGCGGCGAACTTGGTGGAGGGCAACGTGACTGAAGTGACTCAGTTCGAATGGCAAAGTCAGCTCCGCTTCGAGTGGCGATCAGCGGAGAAGGATTGCTTCATCATGATTGTGGACGCTGAGTTCACATACAGGTCTTCTTATCCCTCTGATCTTCATTTTAACGTCATTGTCATTGACCACAACAAAAACAACATGAACATGATCATCATCATCATCATCATCATCATCATCATCATCATCATCATCATCATCATCATCATCATCATCATCATCATCATCATCATCATCATCATCCCCAACACCTCCTCCTCCTCCTCCTCCTCCTCCTCCTCCAACTCCACATCCACCAACAACCTCTCACCGTCCTCTCTTCTCATCACGCTTCTCTTCGCAGTTTTGAGTACATCGGCAACGGAGCTCGTCTGGTTATCACCCCCCTCACCGACAGGATCTACGTTACAGCCACTCAGGCTCTCAAGCTCTGCATGGGATGCGCCCCGGCAGGACCTGCGGGGACGGGCAAGACGGAGACGACCAAGGATCTCGCTGCCATGACAGCTGTGTGTATCTATGTGTTCAACTGCGCGCCGGAGATGGACTACAGGACAATGGGAGACATTTGGAAGGGGCTGGGGGCGTCCGGGGCCTGGGGATGCTTCGATGAGTTCAACAGGCTGATAGCGGAGGTTCTTTCTGTTTGCTCGACCCAGTACAAGTGCGTGCTGGACTCCCTCAAAGCAAACCGCCCCACCTTCGTCATCGACGGAGCTGAGCTCAGTCTCACCCGCTCGGTCGGGGCGTACATCACCATGAACCCGGGCTACATTGGCCGCACTCCACTGCCCGAGTCCCTCAAGGTGCTGTTCCGCCCTGTCACCGTCGTTGTGCCGGACTTTGCGCTGATCTGTGAGAACATGCTCATGGCGGAGGGTTTCACGCAAGCGAAGCTGCTGGGGACCAAGTTCATCAACCTCTACACGCTCTGCGGGGACTTGCTGAGCAAGGCGAAGCACTACGACTGGGGCCTGAGGGCTATCAAGAGCGTGCTCAGAGTTGCCGGAGACTTCAAGCGAGCGGAGCCCGAGGTGCCGGAGCTGGCGCTGCTGTTCCGAGCCCTGAGAGACTTCAACCTGCCCAAGATCGTAGGAGACGATCTCATCATCTTCATGGGCCTGCTGGGAGATCTTTTCCCCGGCATCGACATCCCCCGTCAGAGGAACTGGGACAACGAGAAAGTCATAGCAGAGGTCATCACCGAAGCTGGGCTCCAGCCGGACGACGACTTCCAGCTCAAGGTGGTACAGCTCGACGAGCTGCTGGCGATCCGGCACAGCGTCTTCATCATGGGCTCGTCGGGGACGGGGAAGAGCGAGTGCTGGAAGATCCTGTCAGGAGCCAAGATCAAGCAGGGAAACAAGTGCGTGTGTAGGGATCTTGACCCCAAGGCTATCACTACCTACGACTTCTACGGCTACGTCAGCCTGGCGACGAGGGAGTGGAAGGACGGTGTCTTTTCCTGCCTCATGCGCGAGCTCGCCAACGCCCCGGACACAAACTCCAAGTGGATCCTCCTGGATGGTGACCTGGACGCGAACTGGATCGAGAGTATGAACTCGGTCATGGACGACAACAAGCTGCTGACCCTCGCGTCCAACGAGCGCATCCTGCTGAAGCCGCATATGAAGCTTATCTTCGAGATCCGAGATCTCAAATACGCTACCCCCGCCACTGCCTCTCGGGCCGGTATCACCTACATCACTGAGAAGAAGAGCCAGTGGTGGAGTTACATCCAGAGTTGGGTCGCCCGGAGAGAAGATGACACGCCTGGTCAGTGTTGTTAGTGGTGTTGGTGTTGGTGTTGGTGTTGGTGTTGGTGTTGGTGTTGGTGGTGTTGGTGTTGGTGTTGGTGTTGGTGTTGGTGTTGGTGTTGGTGTTGGTGGTGTTGGTGTTGGTGTTGGTGTTGGTGGTGTTGGTGTTGGTGTTGGTGCTGTTGGTGGTGTAATTGGCAATGTTAATGAGGGTTGGATTTCCTTCTGAGTGTGTTGTGAAAGAGTTGTTTGTGATGTTTGCTGTGTATGATCTAGTGTTATGAACTAGTATGGCATGCTCGATCTTGTTCTGTCACAAATCTGCTCGTGTAAGAATGCCTTCGTGACCTGCCAGCTCTGTCGTCATATTTGGTTCTCTGTCAGTGTCGTTTGCTCTCTTTCTCTCTCGCCCCTTCGCTTCTCCCTCATCCTGACTCTTCACGGCAGAGAGGAAAGAGTTCCTCCTCTCCCTATTCGAGAAGTACGTCGGCGAGTCGCTGCTGGCCATGAAGATGGAGTTCAAACACATGGCTCCTATCCTTGATTTCAACCTCGTCCAGTCTCTCTGCAACGTCCTGCAAGGGCTCTACACCCCTGAGAACTGCCCCAAGAACGATCCCAAAGAGCAGCTCACCCTTGAGACTTACTTCGTCTTCGCGTGCATATGGGCGTTCGGCTCGGGCTACTCAATAACAGATGGAAACGACTATAGTAAGCGCAGACCTCTTCCATATCTCTTCCTCCTTCTTGTCCTCCCTTCTTCCTCCTCCCTCTAGCTCTCGCTCTCCCTCCCTCCCCTCTCCTCCCCCTCCGTCTCTCCCCTCTTCTCTATCTGCCTTTCTCTTCTCGACCCTAATTTCCTCGTTCGCCTCTCCTCCCCCCCCTTCTTGCCTCTCCTCTTTGATCGCCTCCTCCTTTCCCTCTCCTCCTGACTTCTTCCCAGGAAAGAGCTTCTCCGCATGGTGGAAAGGCAAGTGGACATCGATCAAGATGCCGATGAAGGGAACAGTCTTCGACTTCTTCGTCGACAAGCAGACGCAAAAGTTCGTCAGCTGGGCCAACGTTGTCCCCGAGATCTCCTACTCCTCCACCACCTCCATGGACTCAGTCACCGTCCCCACGGGCGAGACGACCAGTATCACCTTCTACCTCGACCTCCTCGTCGAGCTCCGCAAACCAGCGCTGCTGGTGGGGCTGGCAGGAGCAGGGAAGACCGCGTTGATCAACGGAAAGCTCCGCACGCTGCCGGAGGAATACCTTTCCCTGACCATCAACTTCAACTACTACACCGAGTCAGCCGCGTTCCTCTCAGTGATGGAGGGGCAGCTGGAGAAGAAGGCCGGGAAAAACTACGGGCCCCCGGGCTCTTCCAAGCTCGTCTACTTCGTGGATGACCTCAACATGCCCCAGCTCGACCCCTACGAGACCTCGACAGCGATCAGTCTGCTGAGGCAGTACATGGACTACCAGCACTGGTACGACCTGACAAAGCTGCAGATCAAAGTCATCAACAACTGCCAGTTCCTCTGCGCCATGAACCCGACCTGCGGCTCGTTTGTCATCAACCCTCGTCTGCAGCGTCACTTCATGGTTTTTGCCATCGGGTTCCCCGGCCAGGAGGCCCTTATGACTATCTTCAGCACGTTCCTCAACGGTCACGTCAAGGAGTTTGACCCCAAGATCGCCGATACAGTGTTCCAGAACAAGATCATTCAGGCGGCGCTGGAGCTACATACTAAGGTCAGCTCTCAGTTCAGGAAGACAGCCAACAACTTCCACTACGAGTTCTCGATCCGCCATCTTGCCAACGTGTTCAAGGGCATCCTGATGAGCGAGTCGACGTTCTTCACAGAGCCGGCCAAGTTCGCATCTTTGTTCCTTCATGAGGCAGAGAGGGTGTACGGAGACAGGCTGGTGTCGATCAAGGACCTTGAGGCCTATCAGAAGATCAGCAAAGACACTGGCAAGAAGTTCTTCAAGGACTTCGACCAGGGCCAGGTGTTCCCTAACCCTCATATCTTCTGCAACTGCTGGAAAGGTGAGAGATGAGGGAAAGTTTTGTCATGAGATGCTGATAGCATGCGTCTCCTCTCCTCTCCTCTCCTCTCCTCTCCTCTCCTCTCCTCTCCTCTCCTCTCCTGTCCTGTCCTGTCCTCTCCTCTCCTCGTTCTTCCTCTTGCTTCCAGACTTGGACGAGAAGAGCTATAACCGAGTTGAGACGATGGAGAAGCTCTCAAAGATCCTAGGAGATGCTCTCAACAGGTAAGCAAACAGACTACCCCCTCACCTTCTCCTCGTCCTCTCATCAACTCCTTTCTTCTATTCCAACTTCCCCTCTTGGTCTCAAACCTTCTTTCCTGTCCTATCTCTCTCAACCTTTTGTCTCCTCCTCCCCTCCTCCTTCAGCCTCCTCCTCCTCCTCCTCCTCCTTCTCCTCCTCCTTCTCCTCCTCCTCCTGTTCTAATTTTCTCTCAGCTACAACGAGACGAACGCAGCCATGAACCTTGTGCTCTTCGACGATGCCATGCGGCACATCTGCCGTATCTGCCGCATCATCCAGAACGGGCATGCCCTGCTGGTCGGTGTCGGAGGCAGTGGAAAGCAAAGCTTGACCAGGCTGTCATCTTTCATCTGCAACTGCAGCGTCTCGCAGATCGTGTTGAGCGGGACATACTCCATGTCAGACTTGAAGGAAGATATCAAACAGATGTACATGAAGTCAGGGCTCAAAAACGAGTCCATTGTTTTCCTCTTCACTGACAGCCAGATCGCCGACGAGAAATTCCTCGTGTACATGAACGAGCTTCTTTCCTCCGGCAAGATCCCCAACCTCTTTGCCTCCGACGAGATCGACAGCATCTACGGCTCTGTCAGGAACGAAGGGAAAGGAGAGGGCATCGCTGATACCAAGGATGCGGTGACTTCCTCTTCCTTAGCACTTCTCCTCCTCCATCACCACCACCACCACCACCACCACCTCCTCCTCCTCCTCCTCCTCCTCCTCCTCCTCCTCCTCCTTTCGTTTCTTTCTTTCCGTCCTCATTCACGTTTTATCTTCACTTGCCATCTTCTCTGTACTTCTCTCCTCCTCCTCCTCCTCCTCCTCCTTTTCCTCCTCCTCTCCATTTCTTCCCCTTCTCTTCCCTTCAGCATCCTCTGACAGTGAGTGCAGATGTATGATTTCTTCATCTCCAAAGTCAAGCGCAACCTTCACGTCTGCCTCTGCTTCTCCCCCGTAGGAGAAAATTTCCGCAGGAGGGCTTCAAGATTCCCGTCCCTCATTAACTGCACCGTCATCGACTGGTTCCAGCCATGGCCAGGTGCTGCTGAGGCTCTTCCTGCCTTCTTCCTCCTCCTCCTCCTCCTCCCTCCTCCCTCTTCCTTCTTCCCTCTTCCCTCCTCCCTCCTCCCTGCTCCTCCACTTTCTCATCCTCCTCATTTTCGTCCTCCTCTTGGAGTGCATCTTCCTTTCGTTTGCTCGTCCTCCCTCCTCCCTCCTCCCTCCTCCCTCCTTCATGACCCTCATGCTGTCCACAGAGAACGCTCTCTACGACGTGGCGAAGCGCTTCCTCGGAGAGATCGAGCTGGGAGAGGCAGAGGCGAGGGAGGGGATCATAAAGTTTATGCCCTTCTCCTTCGGGCGGGTCAACGAGGCCAGCGAAGACTACCTGCACAAGGAGCGGAGGTACAACTACACGACCCCCAAGAGCTTCTTAGAACTCATCTACCTCTACCGCAACATGCTCGCCAAGGAGCGCAACACGCTGCAGGCCAACATCGACAGGCTGAGCAACGGGCTCGACAAGCTAGAGAAAACGTCCAAGGACGTGGCGATCTTAGAGGAAGAGATCAAGGTCAAGTCAGTGGAGGTGGAAGCGGCGAAGGCGAACGCGGATGAGATTGCGGAAAAGGTGGGAGGGGAGAAGTCAAAGGTGGAGGAAGCCGCTTCTGCCGCCAACGACGAGGCTGCCAAGTGCGCTGTCATTGCAGAGAAGGCCGGTATCATGCAGGTTGACTGCGAGCGCGACCTGGCGGCCGCCATTCCTGCGGTAGAGAAGGCGGAGGCAGCGCTGGACACGCTGAACAAGAAGGATCTTGGAGAGCTCAAGTCTCTTGGGAAGCCGCCGCAGGGAGTGGACGACGTGACTGCAGCGGTGCTGGCGATGAGGGGGGAGCCGGCGAAGAATCGAGACTGGAACGCGGCGAAGAACATGATGAAGGATGTCAACAAGTTCATCGACGAGCTCAAGGGCATCAAGACGATCATTGACAGCAGTCAGATGCCTGCCAAGAATGTGGAGGGAGCAAGGCCGTACCTGGATCTTGAGCACGTGAAGAATGTTGACATCATGCGCAAGAAGTCCAACGCTGCTGCTGGGCTCTGTGAGTTTCTTCTCAACATCGTCATGTACTACGACATCGTCGTCACCGTCGAGCCGAAGCGCCTGGCGCTCAAGACAGCTCAGGACGAGCTGGCGGCTGCCAACACGAAACTGGCGGAGGTGCAGGCGTACGTGAAGGACCTGGAGGAGAAGCTCGCGATCCTCGTCGCCGAGTTTGACAAGGTGGTGGCAGAGAAGAACCGAGTGGTGGCGGAGGGCGAGCGGCTGACCAACAAGCTCGGTCTCGCCCAGCGGCTCATGGCGGCGCTGGGGTCCGAGCAGGAGAGGTGGAAGGTGAACGTAGCAAAGATGAAGTCAGACTCCGTGTACCTCCCAGGAGACGTTCTGCTCGCTGCCTCGTTCGTGAGCTACGTCGGATGCTTCAACAAGACGTTCCGTGACCTTCTGATCAACCAGACCATGATACCCTTCATGACCAAGAACGCCATCCCCATGTCCGACAACGCTGACCCCCTCAAGCTCCTCGCCGACCCGGCGGTCGTGGCCGAGTGGAACTCGCAGGGGCTGCCGGCCGACCGAGTCAGCCTAGAGAACGGCGTGATTTCTTCCATCTCCGAGCGCTGGCCCCTGATGATCGACCCGCAGCTGCAGGGGATCGTGTGGGTCAAGGAGAAAGAAAGTCAGAACAACCTGCAGCTCACCAGGCTCAACAACAAGAAGCTGCTCAACGTGATGGAGCAGGCGCTGGAGCAGGGCTGGAGCGTCATGATCGAAAACCTCCAGGAGTCGCTGGACGCCGTGCTGGCTCCCATCATTGGAAGGCAGAAGATCAAGAAAGGAAGGAACTTCTTCGTCAAGGTCGGGGACAAGGAGGTAGAGTACCATCCCAAGTTCAAGCTCTACCTGCACACGAAGCTCGCCAACCCTCACTACCCTCCCGAGGTCCAGGCAGAGTGCACGCTCATCAACTTCATGGTGACGGAGGACGGACTGGAGGACCAGCTGCTCGCCAAGGTCGTGTCCAAGGAGAGGCCGGACCTGGAGGAGGAGAAGAGCTTTCTGATCCAGCAGCAGAACGAGTTCAAGATCAAGCTCAAGGAGCTTGAGGACGGGCTGCTGAAGCAGCTGGCAGAGGCGGAGGGAGACATTACTGAGAACATCGAGCTCATCGAGTCGCTAGAGGATGCCAAGAGGCTCAGCACAGACATTAACGAGAAGGTGATCATAGCGCAGGAGACCGAGGTCAAGATTAACGAGGCAAGGGAGGAGTACCGCGGGGTAGCCAACAGGGGAGCCCTCCTCTTCTTCGCGCTGGGAGAGCTGTTCAAGGTCCACTCCTTCTACCACTACTCGCTCTCGGCCTTCACCTCCGTCTTCCTCCGCGCCATCGACTGGGCGGGCAGGAGGTACGTCGGAGCTCCCATCCACGTTCCGAAGCAGCTCGAGCTCTGCCAGGGCAAGAACGCCTTCCAGAAGTTCCGCACCATGCAGCTGCTGCTGAGAGCAGGTGCCAAGGGTCTCATAGGAACGGACGATGACAAGGGACCTGGGAAGCCCTCGACGCAGAAGGAGCTGGACCTGCCTGCCCGTCTCAAGGACCTCGTGAGTTCGATCACTTACCAGGTATTCAACTTCTGCCGCCGAGGATTGTTTGACAAGCACAAGTTGCTGTTCACAACCTCCATCGCGTTCAAGGTGCTGGTCCGCGACAAGACCCTCGACTCCGACGAAGTCGGCTTCATCATCTTCGGCCGCAAGAGCCTCAACCCTCCTCCTCTCCACCCCGAGATGCAGCCATGGCTCTCCGACGCCGCATGGTCGGGAGCGCACGCGTGCCAGGAGCTCAAGTGCTTCGAGAAGCTCTGCACAGACATGGAGTCGGAGCAGACCAAGTGGCAGACGTGGGTGACGGACGAGCGGCCGGAGGAGAAGCCTCTGCCCGGGGACTACGACAAGATCACCAACTTTCAGAAGCTGATCCTCCTCCGTCAGATGCGCCCCGACCGCCTGACGGGCGCGATGCGCAAGTGGGTCGGTGAGCATCCGACGCTGGGGAAGAGATACATCGACGAGGAGGCGTTTGACATCTTTTCCATCTACAGGGAGTCAGCGCCGGAGACGGCCATGTTCTTCTACCTGTTCCCCGGTGCTGACATCGTGGCTGACCTGGACCCTCTGCTCAAGGCCAAGGGTTTCACCATCGAGAACGGCAAGTTCATCAACATCAGCATGGGGCAGGGGCAGGAGCCCGTGGCGGAGGAGGCGCTTGAGCGGTGCATGAAGGAGGGAGGATGGGTGTTCCTGCAGAACATCCACCTCATGTCCATGTGGGTCAAGACGCTCGAGCGGAAGCTCGAGAGCTCTCAGGACCCCGAGACTCACAAAGACTTCCGCTGCTTCCTGTCCTCGGAGCCTCCTCCTATGCCCTCCCAGCAGAGCATCCCCGAGGCCATCCTGCAGAACTCCATCAAGATCTCCAACGAGCCTGCCCAGTCCCTCCGCCAGCTGCTCTTCCGCGCCTGGACCAACTTCGAGCAGTCGACGCTGGACGCTTGCAAGCGCCCAAGGGACTTCCGCACCCTCCTGCTCGGCCTCTGCGTCTTCCATGCGGAAGTGAACGGCAGGAAGAAGTTCGGCAACATGGGATGGAACTGCGGCCATCTGTATGGCTTCACCCTTGGGGACTTGACCCAGTGCGCTGACGTTCTCAACAACCAGCTCAACGCTCGATCGGGGGCGAGAGCCAACGAGGAGGCGCCGCTGAGAGACTTGCGGTACATCTTCGGAGAGATTATGTACGGCGGGCATATCACAGACAAGTGGGATAGGAGGACGAACGTGACTTACCTCGATGTGATCATCGTTGCTGGAATCCAACAGCCGGAATTTGAGCTGTTCCCCGGGTTCAAGACCAAGCATGACGGAACGTGGGAGGACTACCTGGCGTACATCGAGAACGAGCTTCCGCCCGAGACACCCAATGCATATGGTGAGAGAGGAGAGGGAAGGGGGAGCAGCAGCAGCAGCAGCAGCAGCAGCAGCAGCAGCAGCAGCAGCAGCAGCAGCAGCAGCAGGGAGAGGAGGAGAGAGGTGTGGTGGGAGTTGAGGGTCAAGGGAGAGGGGAGCGCTTGTTGGAGAAGGAATGAAAGGAGTTACGAGGGATGAAACTAGATTAGATTAGCAGTACTTGTTGCCGAGTTGAAACAAGATCAGCAGTACTTGTTGCTGAGTTGCCAACAAGATATCAAACGTGTATGTTGTTGTCTTCACTGACAAGAAACTCGCAGGGATGCATCCCAACGCTGAGATCAATTTCCTCATGACGGAGCAGAAGGAGCTCTTCGAGGAGCTCCTGAACATCGGAGGAGGAGGCGGAGGAGGAGGAGGTGGTGGTGGGAAGTCCCGCGAGCAGATAGTAGATGGAATCATTACTCAACTTGCCTCGAAGTTACCTGAGAACTTCAACATGCTGGAGCTGAAGATGAAGATCGGAGACAACCTGACGCCCTACCTCGTGGTGCTGGTGCAGGAGAGCGAGAGGTTCAACGGCCTCCTGTCCGAGATCCGCCAGTCGCTGAAGGAGCTCCGGCTCGGCCTGGACGGAGCCCTCAACATCTCGGAGAAGATGGAAACGATGATGAACCTGATGGTCATCCAGAAGATCCCCCCGACATGGGAGGGCATGGCATGGCGAACGCTCAAGAGCCTTGACGTGTGGTTCGCCGACGTCAACGCCAGAGTCGCTCAGCTGCAGGCCTGGGGGGCCTCCCTTGTCATGCCGGCCTCCCTGTGGCTCTCCGGCTGCTTCAATCCCATGGCGTTCATCACTGCCGTGATGCAGACGACAGCGAGGAGGAGGGGATGGCCGCTCGATGATGTCGTCACCTTCACTGACCCCACCAAGCTCGACTGGGACGAGGCGGAGAGCCAGCCGGAGGAAGGAGCCTACGTGCACGGTGAACATCCCTGCTCACCTACCTTGCTATCTTGCACTCTTGTCCTCCCTGACATCATGACGCCCTTCTCTCCTCCTCTCCTCCTCCTCTCCCCTCCTTTCTTCTCATCCTCCTCTGTTTTCCGAGCCACAACCATCTCCCTCCCTCTACATCCCTCCCCTCTCTGCCCTCTCTTCGCTACCATCTCCCCATCCCCTCCTCTTCCTCCTCCATCTGACCTGCATCTTCCAGGGATGTACATGGAAGGAGCGCGATGGGACAGGGATGAGGGAGAAATCCGGGACTCCCACCTGCGCGACCTGACTCCGCAGATGCCTGTCATTCACCTGCTCGCCATCCCAAGGACGGAGATCAAGGTCGAGGGCTACCATGACACTCCCTGCTACTACGTCTCCCAGCGAGGAGGAGGCAACCCTCCCGGCTCCTTTGTCTTCTTTGCTGTGCTGAAGACCTCTGAGCCCACGGTGAGCAGGAGGAGGATGGGGAGAGATGGAGGGAGAGAGGGAGAAAGAGCAGCGAGAGGAAGAGGGCAAGGAGGGGCGGAGGGGCTGGAGAGCAGAGCAGAAGGATGAGGATGACATCGATCAGAATGGGAAGGGAGAGAGCCGGGGGAAGGACAGGAAGATATAGATGGACGCTAAAAAGGAGGACGAGGAGGACGAGGATGAGGACAAGGACAAGGACAAGGACGAGGACAAGGAGGAGACTGGATAGAGGAGGAGGAGGAAGAGGGGGAGGAGGAGGAGACTGGGTAGAGGAAGGGAGGGGATGGACGGTGTGCTGAGACTCGCCGCAGGTCAAGGGCCTTTACGGCGTCTACTCTTACAAGTGGGTGCTAGCTGGGGTCGGCCTCCTCATGCAGACGGAGTAGTTTGCGGGCCCTGCGGCAGGTGGAACCAGAGGTTGCCGCACCCTCCTCCTCCTCTTGGGGCCTCCCCCTCCGACTTGAGGCAGTACTCCCGAATGAATCGCTCCAGGTCGAGCACCAGGAAGAAGCTTGCTCCGTTCCTCTCGTCCCCCTCGCAGGGCTGCTCGACCCCCTGAGGTAGCCGCTCCTGCACCCACTGCCTGTCGACCTGAACGACGAAGGGGAGGGCTCCGTCCCAGAGCCTCCTGGGGCCCTCGGCGATGAAGAGGGTAAGGCACAGGAAGCCGTACGATTGCTGCATGTCTAGCAGGGATCCCAGCTGCTCCTCGAAGGTCGCCAGCTCCACGTACCGCTTCCAGTCAGCTGGAGTTGTCTCCACGATCAGGTTCCTGATCATCCTCCTACCCATCCACTCCCTCATCCCCCGCAGCACCAGCGCCTCCGCCCCCTCCACGTCGATCTTGACAAGCACCACCTCCTCATCAACGGGGAACCCGGGGAACGACCGCGCAAACTCGTCGAAGGAGACGGCCAGAACGCTCCCACCTCCTTCCCCGTCCCCCTCCTCTCCCTCCTCCCCCTCCTCCCTCCCTTCCTTCCTCTCCTCCACCACAAAGTTGCTCCCGTCGCACCTACCCATCGTCGATCTTACCCACCTTGTCCCCTCCGCCAGCCCCAGCAGCAGGGGCTCTACCAGGTCCCGCACGTCGTTAGCCCTCGTCGCCTCCTCCACCAGCTCCAGACACTCTAGCTGCACCTCGAAGGAGAACGTCCTGAACCCCAGCACACCCCCCAGCACGGAGTAGAACCCCGAGTTAGCGCCCACATCCAGCACCACCCCTCCCCTGCCCTGCCAGCTGGACAGCAGCTGGGCTGAGAGCTGGGTAATGCTCCCCTCCCACCCGTTGTTGTCGCAGGTGAAGAAGAAGAAGTCGTGACCCATGAGCTCAGCGCTCATCCCGTCGAAGAACACCAGAGGGACCTCCCCTGCTCCTGCTGCTCCTGCTGCTCCTGCTGCTGCTCCTACTCCTGCTCCTGCTGCTCCTGCTGCTGCTCCTACTCCTGCTCCTGCTGCTCCTGCTGCTCCTGCTCCTGCTCCTGCTCCTGCTCCTGCTGCTCCTGCTCCTGCTCCTGCTCCTGCTCCTGCTCCTGCTCCTGCTCCTCCAATCTGCAAAGTGCGGGTCAACATTCTCCTGCCTCGAGTCCCGAAGGTCTCCAGGTGCTCCTCCTTTCGCCGCTGCTGCCTCAGAATCTGATCCGTCAAGTTGAGAGTAACTTGGTGCTGGTGCTGGTGCTGGTGCTGGTGCTGGTGCTGGTGCTGGTGCTGGTGCTGGTGCTCACTCGCCACAAAGAACTTGGTCCTGCCAATCTGTCAGCAGCACATTCATCTGATGATACGTGTTGCAGGGAGCGAATACTTCTATCACGACTACTATCCTTCATTATCATTGTTCTACCTTACATTATCATCACTCATCGTAATCTTCAGTGAACACCTCTTGCCAAACTCCGCACGCCTCAAATCTTCACCATCCTCTTCCCTCACTTTGCCCCAGCTCGTCTCTCTCTCTTCATCGTTACCGTGCTGCTCTGCAGAGTTCAGTCCCGGCAGCATTCTTGACTGAGAGCTTCAGTGCATGCTCCCCTCCCCCTACAGTGCACGTCGTGAGCACAGGCAGGGGAACAGGAGAAGGCTCCTACGGAGGAGAGGGAGGGGAGGAGGAGACGAGCAAGTTGTGCTGCAGACCGGCAGCTGGCCATGCAGCCAGTAGCTCTTCGCTGTACAAGAGGACGAGCAGGTGCTGAAGCATTCGCGTTAACTCGCTCGCGCAAACTGCCAGAGCCCAGCTCACCCTGTCCAGACCACTTCCTCGTCCACCTCCACCACCAACATACACGGCTCCTCCTCCTGGTGGGCCGTGAGCCGTCGGAGAGAGGAGCAAGTCAGGAGGCTACCCCGAGGCAGGAGTACATGCCGACAACATCCAGCGTCAACGTCGAGTCAAACTCAACGTTCAAGTCTCCCGCTGCCTCGACAACCTGCGAGCTCTGCGGACTCCTGACAACCAGACCTGACGAGGAGGCGAGTGAGAAGAAAGACGGTCGAGACATCAGCTACGACATTTGTCGTCGACAGACAGCGAGGGCGCCGGGAGTCTCATGACGACCTCGTGGTATCCTGCTCCAAACACAAGCTCAACACAGAGAAATAGACATCATATCGTGTTCCTCACCATCCGTAGCCTCTAGGAGCACAGGTAGGCCGATCACCCAGGAAGGAAGGCGATCCAGATGAAAGAGTCTGTCCCGACAGTCTACCGCCAGCTCGACTTTCACCGCGTCGTTTTCGCTGCCGTTAGCACATCAGCAATGCGGTGAAGTGGCCATGGCGAGGAGGAAGGAAGTGGCCATGGCGAGGAGGAGGCAGCTCAAGGCATCAAGCAAGCCAAGGGAATGATAACTGATAATTTGCGCCAAGGGAAAGCGAAATGAGAGCAAGCAAGGGGATATCAGGAACGGACTAGCCCTGAGGGAATGGAAACGGTTGAGAAAAGAGGGTGAAGGAAGAAGAAGGGATTGGAGGAGGAGGTAGTGCAAAGAAGGATTGGAGGTGGTAGTGCAAGGCTGGCCATACTCGTAAGCTAAGGGAGATAGATCATGAGCAACATCAGGTGGAGGGATGGCGATGGCTATCTGTACTTGCTCCGATCTGCAATCGTCTATGGATAGACTCAGACGTAGGCTGGGCAGGGATGTAGGTCAGCCAACAGGAGGAGCAGGTGGAAGATGTAGGTCAGCCAGCAGGAGGAGCAGGTGGAAGCAGATTCACCTCTCAACAGACTCTTGGTTCGACCTGAACAGCTTGTGCATTCCATCGCATGTCAATGTTGCGTTCCCAACCCTCATGGTGCCAGTGGGTCCGGGGAATGCAAGCAGGAGGACGACCATTGCTGGGATGGCATTGACGCATTTCATGGTGGCCTTCCTCAGGAGATCTTCAACCATTCATACACCTCCTTCTCGCTTCACCATCGAATTCTACTCCTCTCTCAGGTCATGTCGCGCCATCGCTCAGAATCTCCTCTCCTGAGCTCTCCTGTTACACCTTGTCCTCTCCTACAACAGACCTACACGGCAGTCAGCACACCTCTTCCTGCCTCCTCTCTGTCACTGCGAGCCATCCTCAAGGTCATCTCCTCATGATCCATCTCCCGCCTCGTCTCCTCTTCTATCTCTCTCCTTCTCTCCCTGCATTGGGATTTTTATCGGGCGCATGGAAGCGAGGCGGGCCAACCGTTTCAAACGTTCCATCGCAACAGAGAGCGACGGTTTCAATTAACGGTAAGAGGGGCGAAGCGGCATGGTGTCGTACATGCCGACAACGTCCAGCGTCAAGAGGCGGGTGGCTGGCATGGCGGGAGCTCTTGCTAGCGCCCTAGCGCTCTTTTGTATCGCCAGCATGATGGTGAGCATGAGACACCCGGCGTCGTCGTCGGCCAGGCGAACTGAGCTGGCCATGTTCATGCGGAGGGCGAAAGGGCAAAGGCTTCCCAACAAGATGAGTCTCGACCTCGATGGCGGCGAGCTTCCTATCCCCATTGGTAAGAACGGTATGATGGTTGAAATTATATCGGTGTGCTCCGATGGCATCATGCGATGCAGTGCTCAATGAAATGATACCATGATGCTCTGATGATATCATGAATTGGTGTTCAATGTTCAACGATGAGATCCGTTGACGAAAGAAATCCGCACGGCATCAACAGGAATTGACTTGTTTGCAGAGGATGATGGTTCATCTACTGCCCCTGGATCAAACATTCACATGTTCGAGCATGGTCTCCCTCCGCTCCCTAACCCCGCGGCTCGACGCTGGACGTGGATGCAGCAGCACAAGCACGGCTACATCCCCGCACAGGGATGGCTTTCGCCCACCTTCTTCAGGCAGCGCATGCTGCAACGGCAGCTCAGAAATCGTATCAGGCCCGTTCTATCCATGGGGGACCTTCCTATTCCTATCGGTATCTCGTTTGCGCTGAAGCTTGCGATGGTCTTAATTGTTTCCAGGTTATGATGGGGATATGGATAATATTGCACCAGGTGAGGGTCCATGTGATTTGCTCTTGAGGGGATCAACTGATGTTGTACATGCAGGATCAAACATGAACATGTACGAGAACGCTATCCCTACTACAATCCCGTATGCCCCTGATCCGGGTAAGCCGGCGAAAAGGTTTTCTGCGTTTCCACCTGACTTGATCGTTTTAGCTGGATGGGGTATGGACTATTCTCCGTATGTTGTACCCAATCTTGATGATCCAAATTATTGATGTTGTACATGAGCACAAGTTAAAGAACATTATGATGTGAATAAAACGAAGGCGTGCTTCAGGTGCTAAGAATCAAACACGAAAGCTCAAGCTGATCATGGTAACTCATGTTGTATTCTCAAAGAATAAGTATCTAGACATGTGGTGTACAAATTGAATAGGCCTTAATCAACAGAGCAGCTGATAGTACAGCCTCTGAGATGAGATAGCTCAAAGCAATCAGTGTAATCTTCCTCCTGCAAACGATCCAAACAAGCGCTCATGCACAGCAGATCAAACCCTCCACTCTCCACATCCTCCACGTTAGAGGCCCCAGGTCCGCAAGGACAGTCCATGGTGTCAGTCGGTGAGCCGATGGGACCAAAAAAGTGATCGTTGGGTGTCGTAACGTGGTCCAGAGGCCCCGGTGAAGGGAACGTGTCGGCAGACACCACGTCCTGCTCTCCCATGATGAGCGCAAGCAAGCCTTCGAGGATGCTCTTGTTTGTTTCAATCTGTGACAGCTCGACACTGCTCGACGTAGTAGAGGAATTGAAGCTCAACGAGTCACTCTCTACCAGGTTCGACACATCCAGACAAGTTAAGCAAGCAAAGGGAATGTTCTGAGCCAGGCCAGAGCGTACGCAAAATAACCCCCAGAAACTGTTTCCTCTTCCCGTGCGGCACATCATGCAGCGGGAGCTGTACGATGGAGTTTGGCTGTTGAGTGCTATTTGTAGAGAATCAACCCGATCCACCTCATCCTCGTCTGAGTCTGTGAGAACACTCCAATCCAACCCGAGTATCTGGTCGTTATCATATTCGAACAATTCAAGCATCGAAGGCGAAACATATGCAAGAGAGCTTCCGGCAGACAGATCAATCACGGCAAACGAGGTATTCCGCCCCACAGCTTCATTCACCAGATCTTGGAAATGTACCCATGCATCTCTGTCTGACGAAAATCCAGGCCCGTTTGTCGGCCGAGGTGTAGGGCGAAGGTATTCGTCTTGTAGCGGGACAGCAGTACCCGCAGTGTGAAATGACATCGCAAATGTACTGGAACTCACTGGCAGGACAGCAGTAACATAAATCTGTACAGCGTTTACAGCTCCCTTATCCGTCAAGCGCAATGACAACAAGCAGGTTCAATCTTCTTTTCGGATTCAAGCTGATGAAAGCACAGGAGTACGAAGAAGGAGATCCAAACAAGTGGCTATTGTTGAGAAAACAGGTTAACAAATGTGATTCTGCCGATCTAATATCCTTCAAGCATTATTGCGCGCCATCGTCTTGTTGGTTGGTTCCCTACGCATGCAATCTTGCCAAAGTGCTGTTCTACTCGTTCGCTTTATTCCCTACTACCCTACCTACACCAGCCATCCCCTCAATAACTCCACCCCCCTTCTCCCCCGTACAACCACTAAATTGGACCCACCCCATCCGACAACCGCCCGGTACTAGAACCCACCCCTTTACGACACTCCCCCACCCTTCTAGAAAATCATATCCCCTGTCACCCACGGGGAGTACCCACCCCTTGCCTAGCATATAACTAAATCCTATTTCTACTCACCCTACCCTTTCAAAACACCACCCTCCCCTGTTTGCGTTAAAAGTTTGTGAGTATATACACCACCCACCCTCGTGACATTTCCGGCCTCTTCAACCAAGTCGTTTCGCATTCTCGCTCCTTACCGCTGAGTACCCCTATGTTTTCCTTGAATTTCCACCCCCCTGTCACAGCCGAACCCTCCGTTTTGTACATTCAAATGGTACCCACCCACGGTTGGGCTACAATCGTGGATGTACTACCCCCCCTCGGCAAGGCATCCGCTCGTACTTTCTCGGAGGGTAACTCCATCCTCAGTTGAACCACCCTACCCCATATCACCTTTGTGGTCTACCCCTCCATGCGCACGTCGAAATGATGACAGAATAACCCACCCCTCCTTTGTCCACATTGGCCGGTCAATCGGACCCCACTCAGCCAAACCCCGGAAGAGCTACCGGTACCTCAAGATCGACCCACAACTTCCTGGCGTCGTCGACGGTCGTCCTCACCCCTGTCCCCACCCCCACCCCCCTGTACTATATTTTTAGTACCCCATTCGCAGCCTTACAGCAGGTGCCTGCAAGGGCTTTACCCCCTTTAATGGCCTTTATATTGACTAGATTTACCGGGAGATTCGAAACGTTGCGGTATTCTTGAGTTAAAACTTCTTTTTGTCATATCCGCCTGTCTTCCAGATCGCTCTCGATCTCACATCACACGGACAAGGGGGACGTTCGGCGAACCTCGGCCTGAGTGCGGCCGGCCCGGCCGGGCGCCGGGAGCGGCTTCCGCAGAGGGGCAATCATCAATTTCCACCCAACAAATTTTTGGAGTAATCATTTTCTCATCAACGAAAGTTTGCAGTAATCATTTTCCGCTCAACTTTTTGAAACTATATAATCATTTTCCATTCAAAACTCCCCGTTTCGTACCGTTACACGTATCAGAGACGGTCGTAACCGTATACTTTTGCAATCATTTTCCAATCAAAATCAACTTTCAAACTTTCAACTCTCCATTTTGGAACTTTACCCCACCCCTCCACCCCCCTTTAAACCTTCCTTTCGTACCCCTCCCCAAGACCCACCCCTCAAAGCCCACAGCGACTACCCCATCATAACCAGGACTCGGTATCACAAATACCGGTACTATCCAGTACCCCGGTGTCACATGACGGGGTCGGTGGTCCACCCTACCCCATCTACCAGTCTATCAGTCAAACACACCGGTGTGTTTGAGGCATCATGTCCCCTACTTCGGCCACTGGCAGCACCGTGGCACGGTGCCTAGTGGCACGGCAGTATCGCCAAGTAGTAGTATGTCATTCATCTCTATCATACAAACATTCCGTACGCAACTGGATCTGCCCCCTGAATTGTCTTGCGAAGACGTTCTGCGTGCGGCTTACCCTTTGAAAGTATGTTGGCCGGACTACCATACCCCTCCGAACCAGCAGCTGTCACGTGTTGGTTTGTGGCCTGCTGCACAGTGGTTGGCGAACAAGTTTTTTGGCCCGTCCAGTATACCTTCCAACGAGCAGTTCACACCCACTCTCAGCCTCCGCTGCCACCCGAGTCATTTCCCATCGGAGAGTCGAGGCTCCGATACAATCTGCCTTGCCTCAGGCCCGGGGATCGCCTGCCACCATATCATTCAATGTGGAAGCGGCCATTACCTCTCCCTCTGCGGCGGCAGTCACACACGACACATCTGATTCTCACGGTTTCGACTTGGCAAGCCCGTTCATCGGTTCAGACTCCGAGTCTGAACCGGATTTGGATTTGACCGCGGATGCGCCTGTGTATGCGGATTCGGCCGCAGACTTGGATCATGGGGGATGTTCTTTCACTCGTCGTGCGGCATGTTTCAAGGACCGGCCCTTGCGTGACCACGCCGCCCTGTTGCAGTGCAGGGCCAACATTTCCTATCAAGAAAAGAATGTACGGGCTATATTGAACGAATCAATTTGGAGCATGGATGCAGAGGCATTAGGACTGTGGATCCTGGCAGACACTACTTTTATAACATTGTGTGCCAGTGTAGTAGTTGTCCATACTTTTTGAGAATCCACCTCACACAGACCGCCAATTCTTCCACTACGAATTACTGGATTGTGGATTGCTCAAAGAGTATTACCAAGCACTCCATTGATCTGTGTATATCAGTCGGAAAGGCCAGCGTCAATTTTTTGGTACAGAATGACTACTTCCGGCATCTTGTGTATTCTTCTCGTGGTGATATTGGCGGTTGCACTTTGCATTTTCGGCCTACTGTCAAGCAGCAAGTTGAGAGCTGACTTGACCATAACCCTTGGAATCGATTCGTCTATCAACAACGTCGCTCGAGCCCGCACTGTCATAGAACGAGGGCCTTGGGTAAAGTATAAGGAATCATTTCACATACTCTCGAGATGGTTGGATCGATATTGTCAACTAAATCCAGGCTCTGTATCCTCATTACTGAGAGACAGTGCAGTGGTCACTGCTCTTACTGTGACAGGGCCGTGAAACTTGCCACAGCAGTAAATGTTCGCTCTGAACAATCTCCAATAATCCGAAACTTCGGCGGATGACTCAGACCCCAGTGAACTAGCTTGATGGAGACTCTTGACAGTAGCACAGAGCCTCGGAGATCGCTGATTGGACGACAGCTACCTTCCGATGATCGCGGGAACTTCAAGGGGACGATCATGGAGCATAACTGGAGGGCCTGAGACTTCAGAAAATCTTGAACCGAATCACTGCTGCGTTTACTAGAACATACATTCACTGCGGTATCAGCCTTGGTCCGGTGTACCACAATATACCTAGTCCTAGACTACTCGTCACCTGACTCGCCACTGTATGCCAATATTTCTCCGTCCCTCAGCACACATCGGCATTTTCCTCTTCCGTCCACCAGCAGCACATCCAGGCCTTCGACGAGCTTTGTTTCTTGCAGTTTTGCGATCATGATCGCAAGCGCTTCTGCATGTGGCTGATCCCCTCCTACCACATACCCTCGGTCGATAGTGCTCGATACTTGCATAGCGTGCAACGGTTTCGAGATCTCGTGCATCAAGTTTGCGAGCTCTTTCGAAACAGATTGTTCTTTGCCTGCGAAGCCAAAGTGTCGCAGCTGCCCGCAGACTCTCCTGCTGTACTCACTCAACGTATTCTTCGGCCCCGCCAACAAATGGCCCATCACAAACGTCCTGACACCCTCCGTAAGAGACACGGTGCAGTCGTACCGTGCTATCGCGATCTCAATCAGCGCTCGATTGTTGACAATGACCCTCATTTTCGCTTCTTCGCTCAAAGCTTTCAGCTTCATTTCCTGCAACTGGTCGTTGAGCGCTTTGATGAATTTGTCCCTGTTGGATTTGAGATCTTCAATCTGTCTCTCATACCTCTCCAGCGTTTGGTTCTTGTCGGACTTGAGATCTTGGATGTCGGACT
The DNA here is from genome assembly GCF_000315625.1 of Guillardia theta CCMP2712. Taxonomy (NCBI): domain Eukaryota; class Cryptophyceae; order Pyrenomonadales; family Geminigeraceae; genus Guillardia; species Guillardia theta. The sequence continues at coordinate 474,123 of NW_005434627.1, forward strand.
TGAGATCTTGGATCTGTTTCTCATACCTCTCCAGCGTTTGGTTCTTGTCGGACTTGAGATCTTGGATGTCGGACTTGAGATCTTGGATCTGTTTCTCATACCTCTCCAGCGTTTTGTCCCTCTCGGATTTGAGATTTTGGATCTGCTGTATATCTTGTTCGTACAGGAAAGTTAGGATCTCAATAGCCTTCGCGTTGCCTGAACTTTCTGCTTGTTCTTTGAAGAAGCTCCGGTGTCGA